>NC_091433.1:139415571-139544137 GCF_964237555.1 Oryctolagus cuniculus
GCTAGATCCAATGTAGCACAATGTCAGCCCCTTGTACTGATTTTTTAGAAACTTAAGTGATCTATTTCAAATGTAGAACTTCATATTAGATGCATGGATTGGAATATGTCAGATAGACATAACTAAGCATCTGAGGTTGGAAACCCAGGAACTTAACTTTATATTTAAAAATATGTATTTGAATGTCAATTTAACTGGTGGAGAAAACACATGAAGTACTTTAGTCAAATTGTAATGCATGCCTTTGAGTTCTTTTAATAATTTTTAAAAGAAACTATAAAATTTTTAGGCAAACAGCTTAATAAGTGACTGTGAAATGAAAGTTAGAACTATACTTTTCATAAAATAACATTGTATGTACAATATGCCACAATGGTTCCCAACAGTGAAGAAGTACTTGCATTTTTTAGTCTCATTTGTGTGAGTGGAATCCCAGGTTGAATTATGAAGCCCAAGTTGCCACTATGTGCTTAGCATAATATTTCCCTATTTCAATGTCCTTCCTTCTGCCACAGTAGAACAATCTTAACCTCGTGTTTGAAACCAAGCCTTCTCCCTTAATCCAAAGTTCCCAAGCTGTACCAAGGTACCCTGGTAATTTCAGAGAGGTGCTGCAAGATATTTAAAATGTTCAAGGAAAACACAAGAGACTTCTGTCAGACATGTGAACAGTTAGCTTTAGGTAGTTCAAAGTTTGTACATTAGATTGTACTACATTCTTTAGAGACTGTCATATCTATATGAAGCTGTGATAAAAAGCAATTACCAAGGCCAGTGCTGTGGCATAGAAGGTAAAGCCGGTGCCTGCAGTGCTGGCATCCCACATGGGCACTGGTTCAAGTCCTGGCTGCTCCACTTCCGATCCAGCTCTCTGTTATGGTCTGGGAAAGCAGAAGATGGCCCACGTCCTTGGGCCCCTGTGCCTGCATGGGAGACCTGGAGGAGGCTCTTGGCTCTTGGCTTTGGATCGGCATAGCTATAGCCGTTGTGGCTATATGGAGAGTGAACTGGCAAATGGAACTCTCTCTCTCTCTCTGCCTCTACTTCACTTTCTGTGTAACTCTGATTTTCTTTATTTTTTTTAAAGATTTATTTATTTGAAAGAGTTACACAGAGGAGAAGCAGAGAGAGAGAGAGAGGTCTTCCATCCGCTGGTTCACTCCCCAGATGGCCGCAACAGCTGGAGCTGTGCCGATCTGAAGCCAGGAGACAGAAGCTTCCTCCAGGTCTCCCACGTGGGTGCAGGAGCCCAAGGACTTGGGCCATCTTCTACTGCTTTCCCAGGCCATAGCAGAGAGCTGGATCGAAAGTGGAGCAGCCAGGACTCGAACCGGCGCCCATGTGGGATGCCAGCGCTTCAGGCTAGGGCATTAACCTGTGCCACAGCGCTGGCCCCAAATTTCAAATCAATGAATCTTTTTTAAAATAAAGCAATTACCACGCAATTAACATAGAAGGGAATAAGGGGAAGTGTGTATAATTTGATTCCAAAGTTTCAGAAGTTGTGTAGTGTCCAGTTTTTATTAGTATACACATGCATTTAGAAACTAGTTACTTAGGAACCAAATAAAATTCTTTTCCTTTCAATATCTGTGTATCATGATTCCAAATGTTAAGTTGTTAGAGCTTACATACTTAGCAGTTTTTTTCAATTTATTTAATAAATGGAACTATTTTTTTTTTTTTTTGACAGGCAGAGTGGACAGTGAGAGAGAGAGAGACAGAGAGAAAGGTCTTCCTTTTGCCGTTGGTTCACCCTCCAATGGCCGCCGCGGCCAGCGCGATGTGGCCGGCGCACCGCGCTGATCCGATGGCAGGAGCCAGGTGCTTTTCCTGGTCTCCCATGGGGTGCAGGGCCCAAGCACCTGGGCCATCCTCCACTGCACTCCCGGGCCACAGCAGAGGGCTGGCCTGGAAGAGGGGCAACCGGGACAGAATCCGGTGCCCCGACCGGGACTAGAACCCGGTGTGCCGGCGCCGCTAGGCGGAGGATTAGCCTAGTGAGCCGCGGCGCCGGCCTAATAAATGGAACTATTGATATTTCTTTTCGCTGAGGAGTGTGTAAAAACAGTGTGTGAAAATGCATAATGAAAACCTATGCATGGATTTCAAAATTTTTTTACACCAAAGTAAATTTATTTTTAGTTCCATTTTTCTATGCACTTTTTTCAAGTTCTACTTTCTTTTGGATAAATATCTAGAACGGGGATTGGCTAAGTCATATGGTGGTTCTGTGTTTAATTTTTTGAGAAAACACCAAACTGGTTTTTTCATGGTGTTTACACTATATTACTGTCTCTCTAAGAGTTCTGATTTCTCTACATCCTTACCAATATTTGTTATTTTCCATTTTTTAGTTCCTTAGTAGCCATCCTAATGGGTGATTTTTATTTACATTTCTCTAGTGAATAGTGATGTTGAACATTTTTCATATGCTTGTTGGTCATGTGTAAATAATCTTTGGAGAAATGCCTTTTAAAGTCTTCGGTCACTTTAATATAAATTTTTAGAATTGTTTTTTTTGTTGTGTGAGTTCTTTATACATTTTGGAAATTAATCTTTTTACATATATGATTTACAAATATTTGCTTCCATTCTGTAGGTTGCCTTTTCATTTTGTTGGTTAGATTCATAAATACACAATAATTTTTACATTTGATATAATCTAATTTGTCCAATTCTGATTTATTTTGTATGTGCTTTTAGTGTCATATCCATGAAATAATTGCTAACTCCAGTATCATGAAGTTGGTTTCTTTTGGAAGTTTTATATTTTTTTCAACAATTTATTTATTTACTTGAAAGAGTTCTGCAGAGAGGAGAGAGAGAGAGAAGAGAGGGGAAAGAGAGATCTTCCATCTTCTGGCTCACTCCCCAGATGGCTGCAAAGGCTGGAGCTGTGACTATCCGAAGCCAAGGGCCAAGAGCTTTTTCCGAGTCCCCCACGCAGGTGCAGGGTCCATCTTCTACTCTTTCCCAGGCCATAGCAGAGAGCTGGATTGGGATGCTGGCACTGCAGATAGCAGCTTTACCTGCTACGCCACAGCACTTGCCCTGTAATTTTATAGTTTTGAGTCTTATATTTATGTCTTCAATCCATTTGGAGTTAATTTTTATAGATTATATATGGTAGGGGCCCAGTTTTATTTTTTTGGCATGTGAATAGGCAGTTTTCAACATCATTTGTTGAAGAGAGTGTCATTTCCCTGTTGAATGGTTTTAGCACCCTTGTGAAAGATTGTTTCACTATGTAGGAGTGTGTGAGAGTTTGTTTCTGCCCACTCTGTTCTATTCTATTGGTTTATTAGTCTGTCTTTATGCTAATTCCTTAGTGGCTTTGATTACTTTAGATTTTTAATTTGTTTCGAAGTCAGAAAATGAGAGTCCTCTAACTTTGTTCTTCTCTTTAAAAATTGCCTTGGTTGTTCCGAGTTCTTTGAGATTCCCTGTGAACTTTTAAGTAGACTTATCTCTTCTATTTCAACAACAACAACAACAACACAAAAACCTCTTCTTCAATACCATATTCTCCTCCATGTACCAGCAAGTCATCCCTTTCATTCAAAATCATAATTCTAAAAAACTGTTTGAATTTGGAATCTCCATTTTGTTACTGCTTATTTATCATTCAGCAAACTTCTGTGCTTTTCACCTGATTATTACACTGAAAGTTTTACATTAAGATTACAGAAAACCTCTGTATTACTATGTCAAATAGATTCTTTAAAAGTTCTCATCTTAAGTACACGACAGCATTTCATGTTACTAACTACAGCCCTCTTCTTCCATTGTTAAAAAAAATTTTTATGCTCTTTTCCATGATACTTTTCTCCTACAGTATTCTTTCTACCTCTCCAGCCATTCTCCATACCCTTTTCAGGCCTATTCTCTTTTGCCCATCCTTGAATGTTAGAATTCTTCAAGGCCAAATTCTAAGCCATCTTATCTCCACTCTGAACTTCAGGGTTATCAAATTTATATCCACGGTTCAAAGGCTTCTCTCTAGAACTCAGACTTTCCTCCTGTGCTACAAAATTATAAATCCAACTGCCTATTTGATATCTTCCCTGGGCACCACAAAGATAAGACAAACACAGTATCTTGGAAATGGAACTCAGAGCCTATCCACACCTCTTAAATGTTCTCAATCCCTGAATGGCCGTGCCTTCCATCCATTTACAGAAGACAGAAACCTGAAGTTATCCACTTATCAAAATTATCCTCTTTATCTACCTTCTCCCTTCCCCTCATATCCAACTAGTATCTTATTCTTCGTGATTTTATTTTCTGTCACATCACACCTTCCAGAGGCTCCATGTCTTCCTGTGTACCTGATTTCAGAGCCATTTCACTTTGTTTATTCTCTAGACTACGTAAGTACTTCGTAACTGTTCTGTCTGCTCTAATATTCTCCTCATTGTAGCCAAAATAATTTTTTAAAAACAAATCTGTTACTTCTGTGCTTTAAACCCTTCTAAGACTCAGGAGGATAGATAAGAAACTGGAAACTGATTAACTAGAGAAGGCCTGGAGAAACACAGGTGGAAGAGATACAGTGATGGAAAAAAAGACAATATTTTTGTATAATTTGCCTTTGCTTTCTCTTGGAATTGTATGACTGTATTATCTACTCAAAAAATTCAGTTAATAATTGGAAATTTAGTAGTGGGCCTAGGGGTTAAGGTGGCAGTTAGGATACCTGCATTCCACATTGGAGTGCCTAGTTTCGATCTCTTGGTCTGGCTTCAGATTCCAGCTTCCTGCTAATGAGGATGCTGGGGGCAGTGGTGATGGATTTCAATTCAACCCAAGGACTCAGATATGGGGTGCAGGCATCTCAACTGGTGGCTTGACCAAACATACTGAATGCTTAAAATCCATGTTTTAAGTGATCTGTTTATTTTATTTGAAAATCAGGGTTAAATATAACAGAGAAATCTTCCATTTGCTATTTCACTCCCCAAATGGCTGCAGTGGACAAGGCTGGGCCAGGCTGAAGCCAAGAGCCAGGGGCTTCTTCTAGGTCTCCCAAATGGGTGGCAAGGGACTTGGGCCATCCTCCACAACCTTTTCCCATACCATTAGCAGGAAGCTGGATTGGAAATGGCACAGCTGGGACAAGAACCAACACTGGCATGCCAGTGTTGCGTGTGGTGGCTTTACCTACTATGCCACAGTGCTGGCCTCAAACCCTCATTTTACTTATTTAATTTTATTTATATAAGGTGAACAAATTTCATATATTGCATATGTACAGATTTAAGAGCATACTGAGCCGGCGCCGTGGCTCAATAGGCTAATCCTCCACCTTGCGGCGCCGGCACACCGGGTTCTAGTCCCGGTCGGGGCACCGGATTCTGTCCCGGTTGCCCCTCTTCCAGGCCAGCTCTCTGCTATGGCCAGGGAGTGCAGTGGAGGATGGCCCAGGTGCTTGGGCCCTGCACCCCATGGGAGACCAGGAAAAGCACCTGGCTCCTGGCTCCTGCCATCGGATCAGCGCAGTGCGCCGGCTGCAGCGGCGGCCATTGGAGGGTGAACCAACGGCAAAAGGAAGACCTTTCTCTCTGTCTCTCTCTCTCACTGTCCACTCTGCCTATCAAAAAAAAAAAAAAAAAGAGCATACTGATACTTCCCACCTTAACCTCTCTGTTGCTCATGCTTTCGCCTTCCTCCTACTTTCTTATTTTTTAAAAATATTTACAGCGACATACATTCAGTTTATTTTATAATTGCAACCTTAAACCACCACAAAACAAAGAATTCATAAGTGGAAAGTAGAAAAACCACTGTTCCTCCAGAGTATAGACACTATAAACAGTATTCAAGTCTCAAAATGTCAGTTTTGGTCATATACATTATATTGTTTTGTGCTTGTATATTAATTACTACAAATCAGGAAAACATATGTTATTTGTCTTTTGTTGGCTGGCTTATTTCAATAAGTATAAAGTGCATGAATTTTCTTTCAGAAGACAGGATTTAATTCTTTTTTATGGCTGAGTAGTATTCCATATGTATGTATACCACATTTTCTTTTTTTATACTTTAATAAATATAAATTTTGAGAGTACATCTTTTGGATTATAGCAGTTCCCCGCCCCCCATAACCTCCCTCCCACCCACAAACCATCCCATCTCCTACTCCCTCTTCCATCCCATTCTTCATTAAGATCCATTTTTAATTATCTTTATATACAGAAGATCAAATTAGTATATACAAAGTAAAGATTTCAATAGTTTGCACCACACAGACACACAAAGTATAAAGTACTGTGTGAATACTAGTTTTACCGTTGATTCTCATAGTACAACACATTAAGGACAGAGATCCTACATGGGGAGTAGGTGCACAGTGACTCCCGTTGTTGATTTAACAATTGACACTCTTATTTATGGTGTCAGTAATCACCCGAGGCTCTTGTCATGAGCTGCCAAGGCTATGGAAAACTTTTGAGTTCACCAACTTTGATCTTATTTAGACAAGGCCATAATCAAAGTGGATTTTCTCTCCTCCCTTTGGAGAAAAGTACCTCCTTCTTTGATGGTCTGTTCTTTCTGCTGAGATCTCACAGAGATCTTTCATTTAGTTTTTTTTTTTTTTTTTTTTTTTTTTTTTTGCGCAGTGTCTTGGCTTTCCGTGCTTGAGAAATGCTCATGGGCTTTTTAGCTGGATCTGAATGCCTTAAGGGCTGATTCTGAGGGCAGAGTGCTATTTAGGGCATTTGCCATTCTATGAGTCTGCTGTGTATCCCACTTCCCATGTTGGATTGTTCTCTCCTTTTTAATTCTATCAATTATTATTTGCAGATACTGGTCTTCTTTATGTGAGTCCTTTGACACTTAAGCCTTTTTTTATGATCAATTATGAATGTAAACTGATCACTTTAACTAGTAAGATGGCATTGGTACCTGCCACCTTAATGGGATTTGGAATCCCCTGGCACGTTTCTAGCTCTACCATTAGGGGTAAGTCTGAGTAATAAAGTCATAAAGTATATCATATTTTCTTTATCCAATCATCAGTCGATGGAATCTGGGTTGATTCTATATCTTAGTTATTGTGAATTGAGCTGCAATAAACATGAGGTTAGAGATAATGCTTTCAGATGCTAATTTCCTTTCATTTTATTAAATTCCCAGGAGTGGGGTGGCTGGGTCATATGGTAGATCTATTTCAGATTTCTGAGGAATCTCCACACTGTCATCCATAATGGTTGTATTAGTTTGCATTCCCACCAACAGTGGATTAAAGTGCCTTTTCTACCACATTCTCACCATCATTTATTATTTTTGATATTTGGATTATAGCCATTCTAACTGGAGTGAGGTGAAACCTCACTGTGGTTTTGATTTGTATTTCTCTGATGGCTAGTGATCCTGAACATTTTTTTCATGTGTTTTTGGCCATTTGAATTTCATCATTTAGAAATGCTTGTTTGTTTCCTTTTCCCGTTTTTGACTGAATTGTTTGTTTTATTATTGTTGAGTTTCTTGAGCTCTTTATAGATTCTGAATTTTAACCCTTTATCATTTGCATAGTTTGCAGTTATTTTCTCCCATTTTGTTGGTTGCCTCTTCACTTTGTCAAGTGTTTCCTTTTCTGTGCAGAAGCTTCTTAGCTTGATGTAGTCCTGTTTGTCTATTTTTGCTTTTATTGCCTATGATTCTGGCAATCACTAATTTTTAGTAGGTACAATTGTTAGTGGTAATATTTTTTTTTTATTTTTGACAGGCAGAGTGGACAGTGAGTGAGAGAGAGACAAAGAGAAAGGTCTTCCTTTGCTGTTGGTTCACCCTCCAATGGCCGCCGCGGCCGGCGCGCTGCAGCTGGTGCACCGTGCTGAACCGATGGCAGGAGCCAGGTACTTATCCTGGTCTCCCATGGGGTGCAGGGCCCAAGTACTTGGGCCATCCTCCACTGCACTCCCGGGCCACAGCAGAGATCTGGCCTGGAAGAGGGGCAACCGGGACAGAATCTGGCGCCCTGACCAGGACTAGAACCCGGTGTGCCGGCGCCGCAAGGCGGAGGATTAGCCTAGTGAGCCGTGGCGCTGGCCAGTGGTAATATTTTTAATAAGAAGTTGGATGTGGATGAACAATCAAAGCAATATAATGAAAAAAGATGTTTTTACTTTTTTAAAATTTATTTTACTTTATTTAATTGAAAGAGTTACAGAGTGAGGTAGAGACAGAGAGAGAGGTCTTCCAAGTGTTGGTTCACTCCCCAGATGGCTTCAACGGCCGGAGCTGTGCCAATCCGAAGCCAGCAGCCAGGAGCCTCTTCTGGGTCTCCCACATGGGTGCGGGGGCCCAAGGACTTGGGCCATCTTCCACTGCTTTCCTAGGCCATAGCAGAGAGCTGGATTGTAAGTGGAACGGCCAAGACTCAAACTGGTACCTATATGGGATGTTGGCAGTGCAGGTGGCGGCTTTAGCTGCTGTGCCACAGTGCTGGCTCTTGTTTTTACTTTTTTTTAAAACAAATTTTGAGTGAGAGGTATTCAGTTCATTGGCCTATCTGATTCTTTCAGTAAGGAATCACTCTGCATTGTATTATTCTGACTTTTCAAAAACACATTTGTAGCACCTCTTCAAAACTATAAAATAAGAAATACATTGTGGCCTGATTTTTTTTCCCTGACATCCACACCAGCATTTGTCTTGGTTGATTTTTGTATGAGAGCCATTCTAAATGGAATGAGGTGACATCTCATTTTTTTTTTACAGCTTTTATTTAATAAATATTATTTCCATAGGTACAACTTTAGGAATATAGTGGATCTCCCCCCATACCCACCCTCCCTACCCCACTCCTGTCCCACCTCCTACTCCCTCTCCCATCTCATTCTTCTTTAAGTTTCATTTTTAATTAACTTTGTATACAGAATACCAACTCTATACTAAGTAAAGATTTCAACAGTTTGCACACATACACACAATGTAAAAAGTACTATTTGACAATAAGTTTTGCAGTTAATTCTCATAGTACAACTCATTAAGGGCAGAGGTCCTACACGGGGAGTACATGCACAGTGACTTCTATTGTTAATTTAACAATTAACACTCTTATTTATGACCTCAGTGATCACCTGAGGCTCTTGCCATGAGCTGCCAAAGCTATGGAAGCCTTTTGTGACCACAAACTCCATCAGTATTTAGACAAGGCCATAAACAAAGTGGAAGTTCTTTCCTCCCTTCAGAGAAAACTACGTCCTTCTTTGATGACCTCTTATTTCAACTAGGGTCTCTTTCACACAGATCCTTCATGTAGGATATTTTTTCCACAGTGTTTTGGCTTTCCATGCCTGAAATGTTCTCATGGGCTTTTATGTCAGATCTGAATGCCTTAAGGGCTGATTCTGAGATCAGAGTGTTACTTAAAGTGATTGTCATTCTATGAGTCTGTTGTGGACTGCTTCCCATGTTGGACATTCCCTCCTTTTTAATTCTGTCTTGTTATTACCAGGCGCTTGATTCTATTTATATGGTCTCTTTAACACTTAATCCTATCTATATGTTCACTTTAACACATATTATGATCACCTTAACAATTGAGATGTCATTTTGCAGCTTTATAGTTAGAAACTACCTCCTCCTTCTCTTATTCCCCCTCTTATTTTATACTAAGATCTATTTTAAATTCAATTTATATATATATATATATATATATATGACTTCATTTATTTGAAAGTCTGAGTTACAAAGAGAGATAAGGGGAGGCAGAGAGAGAGAGAGAGGGAGGTCGGGAGGTCGGTCGGTCTTCCATCCCATGGTTTACACTCCAATTTGCTGCAACAACTGGAGCTGTGCCAATCCAAAGCCAGGAGCCAGGAGTTTCTTCCAGGTCTCTCATGCAGGTGCAGGTACCCAAGGACTTGGGCCACCTTCTTCTGCTTTTGCAGGCCAAACAGAGAGCTAGATCAGAAGTAGAGCAGCTGGGACTCGAACTTGTGACTATATGGGATGCCAGCACTGCAGGTGGTAGCTTTACCTGTGGCAGCTTTACCTGTTTCACCACAGTGCCAGCTCCAAGATTATTTTTTTGAAATAATAGAAAAATACCAAGCAACATATAGAAAGTAAAGACATCATCCCTAATGTCATCGTTTAAAATCTATATCCCAATAAGATTGTAGTTCCTAACCCCATGTCTGTAGTCTACCTACTAGCAATAGTTTTGAGCATATTTTTCTCACATTTTCTTATATTCATCTAATTATATGCATATGTGCATATATAGCACACTAAATTTTTTCCCTCATAAAGTGGGATGGCAAAATATACGTAGATCTATAACTTTTAAAAGTTTCCTTTCCACTTCAACATGTATCATTGATGTGGGCAGAAATTTTCTGATTAATTAAACTTATCTATCTTTTATGTTATCTGCATTTTTTTCTTGTACTAACAACATTCACAATAGCCAAACTTAGAAGCAACTGATTTATTAACTGGTATGGTAATTTATCAATTTTAAATGCAAGATATATCTGGCATCATAGACATTGCGCACTTGCCGGGGGCATTCCCACTGATGGATGAATTACTCAGGAGACTAAATTATAGATAAGATAGCTGATTGGTGATCAGAGAATAAGAACAAAAGCAAGGAGCTGTTCTAACAGGATATTTCTATCAATCTAAGGTAGCTCTAAACTTGGCTTGGGGCTCTTTCTTGACAACAGGCATTAGTCATCAGAGTCCTGAACATAGTTAAGACACACAGAGATTTCCTCTGAGCTCCTGATTTGGACTATGCAATGCCCACCATTCCATTTCAGATATCTAAGCAGGCCCTCATTCATGAGGGAGAACTGCTTATCTCATTACCTTTTCCTTAGGTGAAAAAAGTGTTGATAAGAATTTGTGGAGCCCAGCAGTCTGTCTGATGGAGACATGTAAAACACATTTACCTTCACAGCAACTCATTTACAAGCTCTCTCTTCAGGTGAAACTCCTTGGAGATGGCTAATACATGCAGGTGGTGACAACCACAGTGTCTGCAAATATTGCCACATGTCCCCTTGAAGACAAAAGCACCCCCAGATAAGAACCACTAGAAGGAAGAGCTAGAGAGGTGAAAACCCAGTTGGTTATTGCATGGAGGTCAACTGAGACGTGAGAGTTAAGGATATTAGCTCCTCAGTTACGGGCAAAGAATATAGAAATGTCATTAGTAGAACTGTCTTGGTTTCCCTTTCATGGTCTCTACTTTCTCACTAATTATGATACCTTTGGTTATTTGCTTTGCCCTTCTGATTGGGATTTTATATGAGGATTAACTTTTATTATTTTATCCTTTTAAATTGCATAGTTATTGTGTGCTAATTACTGGTATTTTTCATTTGTTACAACATATGTAAAAGTTCTGTGAGTTATAAAATACTGTAAGAAAGCAATATATTATCTAGTACACCTTGCTATTTATTTCTTACCACTGCTTATTTATCCCTTTAGATCTTTAAAAACACCGACAAATACAAGATATACCTTTGGATGTTGTTTTTTGTGATTTGACTATGATTATAAATATTTCTAGAAATGTTCCCATTTCCTTTATGTGAATATATAAAATAGTAAATATGTATTGTATATACTTTAGTATAATAAGTATATATATAATAACTCAATTTAAAATTAGGGATTAAAATGTAGCTTCATTTGTTCTGTAATGTGAATAAGTAAGAAAGTGAGATCTTAAATTGATGTAGACTTAGGCAGATTTTCAGACATGTATCTATTCCATATATTGATTAGCATCACACATATCTTTTGGAACCAGATTTTTAGGAAACCCCACTGTTAAAACTTTCTATTTAGAAAAATAGCTATTCATTTCTTGTCCTTCTGTTACTATCCTTAAGTCAATTCTTTTTCTTTTTAAGTCAGTTCTTTATGGGGAGCCAATTATTATTTGTCTTAACTACATTCACTTTTGTTTCTCCTTTATTCGATTAGTCAGTCGTGGTGTCCCTCTATAGTCAGAAAATATTTGCTGAGTGAAGGAATAAATTACAGAAAACACATTATCTCTTTTCTAGCGGGTTATCTACTAAAATGATCAGTGATCCTACTTTTCATTGTAGATATTCCTAATGTAAAATTGCTTGCAGTTCTCTGAGTTTTTCCAGAATTCATCCTAGGGTCTGTTGTATACTATCATAATACAAATTCACTGGGCCTCCAGGAGAGTGGCTCTGTAATACTTTAAATATTTGCTCAGGCCCTAGAATTCGCTCCAGGAGTCCTAATACCTTGTTGCTTCTCTAGCTTATAGTGTCTCCTACCTGCTGCCTCCACATTACATTTAATGTCCACATGGGATTAATCTTGGCTGCATGCTGGTTAGGGATTGAACCTATTACCTATTGTTGATTTTTAGTACTGACCCTATATGCTTCTACTTTTCATTTCTCCTCAAGTATGCTAATAATCTCATGGATTTAAATGGGATTTTTCTCAATGAGAATATAGAATTCAATGGATTTGTTTGTGTCACTGTTATAAAATAGCTCACTCATAAGTACTTACTATACTAGTTCTTCAGTACTTGAGTACTTCCCACTTGTGTGGTGTTAATTTCTTCTTGTTGGATTCTAAACTGTATCTTCTACAATGCAGTCATCCATCCTAACATATCTTTCCCTAAGATGAGGTCCTCTACCATAATTTTTACATATTCTATCAATACCTGTCTGCTATATTCACCATGTATCTACTTCTATATACACTGGCACACCGGAGGCACTCACATTTTTTTCTTTTTTTTACCTACTGAATAAATGACTCAAATTTTTATGTTAATTATGTCTTAGTTTGATTAGTGATACCATCTGGAAAAAATTTCTCTTTTATTCAAGTCTCGTTTCACTTCCAGTTAAGTACTCAAATCAAGTACTGTACATCCTAGGGTTAAGAGAAGCCGTTGTGAAGAATTACCTTAAGATCTTAAGAATCATTTCCAAGTTTCTTAAAGAGAAAGCATGTCACTCTGGTAGGAGCTTACTGAAGAAAATGATAAAGATAAGGGAAGGAGACACAGAGCAGGAATAATAAGGAGGTACTTCTGAAGGGATGTCAGAGAAAAGGAAGTCTCAGTTCCTAGTTTTGCTTTAGTTTTCTCTTTCACGAAGAACAATCTAGTCAGGATAGTTTCTGGAAGACCTACTGGCCTTCACATTGGTTCGTCCTAAGGGGCTTTCCTCAAGCTTAGATCTGCCTCATATGTGCCTTCCTTTGCCATTCTTCCTGCTCTTTTTCATTTCCTGAGCCATCAGAATCCTCCAATCTCTTGCCATAAAATGCAACACTATCTTAGTGCCTTACTTCTTTCTTTTCCCTCCCATATTGTGCCTAAGCCGTTTCCATTCTGGAGGGCATAAGGACTAATCACTTTAGAGAAATAGGCAGAGGTGAGACTGGCTCTTTCCTGTCTGAGCTGGAATATTCTTTCCCTGAGTTTCAGACCATTTTTCCCCCTAATTCTACTTATATTTATTACCATATGCAGGAGTATCTTTGGCAGTAGTACTTGGAAACTTTGCTGTTTTATGAAATGCGTTAATTAGTTTATTAGTTTTTATGGCTTCACACTCTGAAATCTGAATGTCTCTGGGCCTCAGGACATTTAAAGATCTGAAATGGCAGACTTACAATGATCCTAAGAAACAACCAAACTTAGTTTTTTTTTTTTTTTAGATTTATTTTATTTATTTGAAAGACAGAGTTAGAGACAGAGAGAGAGGTCTTCCATCCATTGGTTTACTCCTCAGATGGCTGCAATGGCCGGAGCTGTGCCAATCTGAAGCCAGGAGCCAGGAGCTTCTTCCAGGTCTCCCATGTGGGTGCAAGAAGTTGGGCCATCTTCTACTGCTTTCCCAGGCCATAGCAGAGAGCTGGATTGGAAGAGGAGTAGCTGGGACTAGAACTGGCACCCATATGGGATGCCAGCTCTTCAGGCCAGGGCTTTAACCCGCTGCCAGCCCCCAAACTTAGTTTCAGTAAAAAGATAACCCGGTCTTTGAATACCTCTGAAGTTTGGAATGCCTCACAATTCAGACTGTGGACTTGTTCTCTTTTTCCACTCATGTTTTAAGGATAGTTTGCCCATTCCCATGACTTTAAATACCACCTGTATATTGCTGGTGACTCCCAAATATATATCTCCAGATGCATGCCCTCACAAATTTCAGATTCATTTTTTAACAATATTGATTCATGTATTTGAGAGGCACAGTTACAGACACAGAGAAGGAGAGACAAACAGAGGTCTTCTGTTTGCTGGTTCACTCCCCAGATGGCTGCAAGAGCTGAAGCGGAGTTGATCTGAAGCCAGGAGCCAAGAGCTTCTTCCGGGTCTCCCATGTGGGTGCAGGGCCCATGCCCTTGGGTCATCTTCCACAGTCTTCCCATGCCTCTAGTAAGGAGCTGACTCAGAAGAGGAGCAGTCGGGACCTGGACCAGTGTCCACATGGGATGTTGATGCCGCAGCTGGAATTCTAACCTAATGCATCACAGTGCTGGCTCCTCAGATTCATTTTTGATTATGTACTGGGTATCTTTCCCTGAGTGTCCACAGATACCTTAAACTTAACATGTCCAAAACCAACTTTTTATTCTCTGCAATCTAAATTGCCCTCTCCTTTAGCATTCCTTGTCTCAGTCAACCCAGTTGCTCAGGCCAAAAACTTTTGAATCTTCTCTTAAGTGTCACATACATTCTACCAAAAGTTTGTGGATATTTTCGTTAAAATGTATCTGAAATCTGTTCACATATCATTTCCTACATAGTGCTATCATTTTCTCTTGTCTATACCATTGCAATAGCCTCCTAACAGTCTCCTTGCTTTTACTCTTGCCTGGATCCCCTTTAAAACAGATAATTCTCTGCAGCTTAAAACCCAGTAGCTTCTCATCAGCAAGGTCCAACCTAACCTGACCCTTCGCTGCCTATGTGATTTCATTTTTGTGAATATTTCTCTCCCACTCATTTCCCTCATGCAACAATGGCCCATCTCTCTTCATTCATCCCAGGCACATTTTGACCTTAGAGTTTTGCACTTTTTGTTCTATCCTGAATTCCCCATCTCTAGATAGTTGTATGGCTGTTTTCTTTACTTAATTTGATTCTTTGTCAAGTATCATTACCTGAAGAGGTCTTTATATTTCTTTGTTAGTCATTCTGCCTAAAAAAGCATCCTCCTAAAATCCCCATTCTTATAGTGCTTTCTTTGTTACCCATAGTTCCTATCACTATTTGACATTATGTTCATACTGTTTGTTTATTGTCTACACAGGACTGCAA
Organism: Oryctolagus cuniculus; assembly: GCF_964237555.1. Taxonomy (NCBI): domain Eukaryota; kingdom Metazoa; phylum Chordata; class Mammalia; order Lagomorpha; family Leporidae; genus Oryctolagus; species Oryctolagus cuniculus. The sequence goes on from NC_091433.1 coordinate 139,430,876, forward strand.
ACTCTTTGAGGACAGGGAGAGCAAGGACTGTCTCTTCTTCACTGCTGTATTGTCAGCACCTTGAACTGTGCCTTGTTGGTGTGCTGTGTTAGGTCATGTGTTTGTGGGTGAATGAATGAATTATGAATAATTGACTACACATATCCTTTGAGAAAGATTCTGAAGGAATTCCCAGGCTCCCCAGGCAGGACCCATTGTCCCTGATCTCTTCCCAGTCTCCATGTGTAGATCAGTTTTTTTCTGCCTGATGTGTGCATGCTTTCCTGCTGCTCTTTGACACCTTCCCCTTTTAATCCTTTCCAGCTTTTGTTCCCTCTTTCACCCTACTTCCACAGGCCGGACTTTCCTTCTCCATACTACAAAAGTGGGCTTTAGAATTAATTCCATGACAATGCACATGGTTATGTGTAGAAAGAGCAACTTTGTTTATTGGAGGCAGGTTATTTCATGATAATGGAGGTAAGAACAGGAAGTAATGAAAAAGAATGTATGGGGGCCAGCACTGTGGTGTAGCGGGTAAAGCTGCCGCCTGCAGTGCCAGCATCTCATATGGGCCGGTTCGAGTCCCAGCTGCTCCTCTTCCGATCCAATTCTCTGCTATGACCTGGGAAAGCAGTGGAAGATGGCCCAAGTCCTTGGGCCCATGCACCCATGTGGGATACCGGGAAGAAGCTCCTGGCTCTGGCCGTTGTGGCATTTAGAGAGTAAGCCAGCAGATGGAAGATATCTCTCTCTGCCTCTGCTTCCGCCTCTGCCTCTCTGTAACTCTGCCTTGATTTTTTTTTTTTTTTTTTGGATAGGCAGAGTGGACAGTGAGAGAGAGAGACAGAGAGAAAGGTCTTCCTTTACCGTTGGCTCACCCTCCAGTGGCTGCTGCAGTTGGCATGCTGCGGCCGGCGCACCAATCCGAAGCCAGGAGCCAGGTACTTCTGGTCTCCCATGCAGGTGCAGGGCGTAGGAACCCAAGCACTTGGGTCATCCTCCACTGCCTTCCCAGGCCACAGCAGAGAGCTGGACTGGAAGTGGGGCAACCAGGACTAGAACCCGGGGTGCCGGCGCCACAGGCGGAGGATTAGCCTATTGAACCACAGTGCCAGCCTGCCTTTCAAATAAATAAAATCTTTTTAAAAAATTATGAACTTGCAAGTGTCTTGGGTACCATATCCTTTTGATGTCGTATCAAATGGGAAAGGTGAAAAAAGATACTGCTGTTTGCTGATTAGAACTCATTTGGAGCCCGGTGTCCCATGCTAATATTTAGTCCTTCCTAGGTACAAGGTTTTTTAAAAAGATAAGAGAATGTGTTCAGAGTGCCAGATAGAATAGTGAGAACATATATATGAGGAATGTTTGATGATGATGGTAGTGGTGGTGGTGCTAAATAATAATAACAACTGCAAACACTATGTGCCAGGCATTATTCCAAATGTTTTTAAAATGTTAGTTAAAATGTTTTTAAAAGGTTAGTTAATCTTCATTCCCTCAATTAGGTAATATTAACCCTGTTTTCAGATGAGAAAAATGAAGGCACAAAAAGGTTAAATAACTCCTTCAATGTCACATAAGAATGTCACATAAGAAGTAGAGCCAAAGCTGATTTCTTTTTTTTTTTTCTCTAGAGTTCACTTTCTTCAATTTATAAATTGAAAAGACTATGCATAAAGTTAACAGATAAGACTTCTTCAGATCTAAAATTTTATGGAATCCATATCAACCACTTAACATGAACAAATATACATATTTGTCTCCAAAACAGTTACAACCAATTGAGATATTAAATAGCAATACCTTTTCAACTGACTGCATCTGCATCTAGTATTTGCCAACAAATTTGATATCATCTGATTGCTAATCTTCTTGATTTTGTAAATTTTAGGAATAACTGTTTATGATATTCCCTCATCCAATGTTCCACCAATTCTGATTTCAGAGTCCATGCTCTTAACCATGGGTATTATCTTTGAATATTGAAATAAGTGGTATTGAGAAACTGGGGCTGTGGTGCTAATTTCTAAGAAGGCAGCTTTAGCTTTAATCTCAAGCTCAAGACATTCTCATACCCCTTAATGTACCCAGTATATATTCCTTAATAGGACGTGTAACAGTGCTTTATTCCACTTATTTATTTTATCTCTGTTTCTTTATATTAAATTATATTTAATCTATTTTAAGGATTATATTTGGTTCATTTTTGTGCCATTAAATTTAGTGTTTGGCATATAATCAATATTCAGTTTTGTTGAATAATGAAGGATGAAAAAGTATTGTGGTACAGAAGTTAAGTCATTCCTTAGGATGCCCACATCCCATATTAGAGTGCCAAGTTGGAGTCCCTGCTTTGCTTCTGATTCCAGCAGCCTGTATGTGCACCCTGGAAGGCAGCAGATGATAACTTAAGTTGTTGGACCCCTTCCAACTCACAAGGGAGACCCAGATGGAGTTGTGGGCTCTTGGCTTTGTCCTGGCACAGCTCCAGCTCTTGTGAGCATTTGGCAAGTGAACCAGCAGATAGAAGCATGCTTTCTCTTATAAATAAAAATAAATAAAGCTTTTAAAATGAATGAGTGATCCTTCAGTTGTTTAAAACTGCCCTGGTGATAGGATAGTTTTTCTTTGAGGTAGTCAGTTCCTGGTCACTGATAATATTCAAGTATGGGTCCAGCGCCGAGGCTCACTTGGTCAATCCTCCGCCTGTGGCGCTGGCATCCTATATGGGCACCAGGTTCTAGTCCTGGTTGCTCCTCTTCCAGTCCAGCTCTCTGCTGTGGCCTGGGAAGGCAGTGGAGGATGGCCCAAGTGCTTGGGCTCCTACGCCCGCATGGGAGACCAGGAGGAAGCACCTGGCTCCTGGCTTCAGATCGGTGCAGTGCTGGCCGTACTGGCCATTTGGGGGGTGAACCAACGGAAGGAAGACTTTTCTCTCTCTCTCTCTTTCACTGTCTAACTCTGTCAGATAAATAAATAAAAAATAAAAAATATTGAAGTATGTGTTGGATGCTAGATGGGATGCTGCAGAAGAAACATTCATGTCATGTGGAAGCATAAGATTAGGCCTGGGGCCAGTGCTGTGGCACAGCAGGTTAAAGCCCTGGCCTGCAGTGCCAGCATCCCATGTGGGTGCCAGTTCAAGTCCCGGCTGCTCCACTTCTGATCCTGCTGACGCACCAGGGAAGAGTAGCAGAGGATGGCCCAAATGCTTGGAAGAAGCTCCTGGCTCCTGGCTTTGAATCAGCTCAGCTCTGGCTGTTTGCGACCATTTGGGATTGATCCAGTGGATAAAAGACCTCTTTCTTTCTCTACCTCTCTCTGTAACTCAGTCTTTCAAATAAATAAAATAATTATTTAAAAAAGATTAGGCCTAGTTTCCTTATAATTGTATAATGTGATAGTATGATGAGTTAGTAAGATTCTTCTGCTACCCATTTATTGAGCATACACACTGTGTGCTTGATATTGTTCTGGACACTGAAGATGAAAAGGTAATTGTGGCCTAGAAAATATATATTTAAGGAGCTAGTAGTCAATGGGTAATGAAGAGGTGCTTAAAAGTACAGGTAAAGGGTTTTAATAGATAAAAATAAATAGAAAATAACTTTTATTTTTAGATATGTTTGTAACAAAAGAGGAAGGGGAGAAAATCTAGATATGAAAAGTGACCCTTAAGTTGCCTGAGAAGAGAGAATTTTTTTTTTCAAAGATTTATTTATTTGAAAGAGTTACATACAGAGAGGAAGAGACAGAGAGCAAGTAATATCTTAGCTCTGCAGGTTCACTCACCAAATGGCCGCAACAGCCAGGGCTGGGCCAGGCTGAAGACTGGAGTCAGGAATTTCTGGATCTCCCATGTGGGTACAGGGGGTTTCATAGGCACAATAGCAGGGAACTGAATCAGAGCTGGAATAGCAGGTCTCAAACAGGTGCCTATATGGGATGCTGGCATTGCAGGCAGTGGTTTAACTTACTGTGCCACAACGCCAGCCCCTAAGAAGAAAGAATTTGAGAAGTGAAGACTGCATGCTATGTTGCTCTGGGGGAATTCCCCAAAAGGGAGGTATCAGTATTCAGTATTTTCCATCAAGGTTTGTTGCATGTTGAATATAATTCAGTAGAGATTAATTTGTGAAGTATTTTGAAATTCTTGGAACAAATGTGCCTTTTCTTCCTAGTCCCCAAAACTCATAACAATGATTAAGTACCCTCCTCCTCCTCTACCCCCTTCAGAGGCATTATAATGAAATAAAACAGCATGTTTGATCAAGTAACAGCTTTCTGGTGACCAGGACAAAGATTCTAATGGAACATACAAAGGGACCCTTCATTTCTTTTCTGATTCATGTGCCTGGAACCTGTTAGGCAGTGTGGAACAGTAGTCTGTCTTTCTATTACCTTGGCACCTCATGCTGCTCTTACTTCACACATGTCCAGGTGCGTCTTAACACAGGATGATTGTCCCTAGCTGGGACATGATGCCTAGGTAGGTGGGGGATTCCCTGTTTTGTCTAAAATCTTAGTTGTCTTTGGGTTTGGCTAGCATGTTCCTGATCAGTTTACTCACAATTGTTTTTGTTTGTTTGTTTGTTCTTGTACTATATGCTATTCCATGATTCATCAACTTTGAGTCTGTTGCCTTGAAGGTGAAGCAATTTCTTCCAATGCTGGTATTTCATAATCTTATAGATAACAAGCATACACATATGCATAGTCCTTTCAGAAGTTTTAAACATTTGGAGATGAATGAATTATGCTGCCACAAATGGAAAGGAGGAGTATAATATTATAATGGTTATATCCAATCATCTTTTGTTGGGTGGTTGCTTGTACGTTGATATTGATAAAGCCTGTATGTGTTACTGTATTTGTTTATTTCTCCTTGTGAAATTATTTATGGTGTGATTTATGATTTTAAAACTTAACATTTCACTTAATTGCCTTGATTTACATATATTTTGATATTTTAGACAAGATCTTTATTTTTGGAAGTAAATTGGGTTTAAATTTCAAATAAATCAAAATATTAACTCTGCCATCTCTTCTAAAATGTGTAGTAATAACTATTGAAACCTCAAGAAATATTCTTTTAGTTTCTGATACAAATAGTAATCTTTCAAATTATTTTAATAGAACACATTACGTTTTTTCAGTGTAAAACACAACAGTTATTTCTGCACAGGTCCTTTTTAAGTTTTAAGAAGATTAGACTTCTGACGAATGTGGATTAAATTAGATTTCTGTGTATAGTTTTAATCAATGAACTTATTACATTGCATCATTTAGTCACCTATCATTTTATTCAGAATGTCAGTGATTGTTTTTCAGTGAAGCAAAATTCTTTATATAGTTTCATAGTATAGATGTGTGTGTAAATAATCTGTATAAATTGTACATTTGGAGACAGATTTTTTTAAAAGATTCTAATCCTCAGCTTATCTTCCTCCCTTTCTTCCCCTTACCTGGTTTTAGCTCCTCTTTGGTTCAGGTGTGCTGGTGTCCCTAAGCCTTTCTGGGCCACAGCTGGAGAAAGTGGTGATTGACAGAAGCCTGGTGGGGAAGCTCATCTCAGACACCATCAGTGATGGTAATTACCCCCATGTGCAAATCAATTGCCTACATTAACAGTGGGACAGGAAAAATACTGTGTCAACAGGTAGACTAATTATTACCACTGGGGACTTGCAAACACAACAAGTAATTGCTTGTAATAACATACTTACAACCCTTGGGACCAATGCAAGTTTCAACTAATGTTTAATATCAAAGTTTTTATCTTCTTGTCAAGTATTAGGCTCATATTCTAAGAATTTTTTACTTTCTTTAAAAGAATGTGAACATATTTATAGAATAGTTTTTTATTCTTTCGGAATTAGTTCTCTGTTACAACTAGACCAGTGCAGCCAGTAAAAACAAAAATCGTTGTTTCAGTTCTTACAGGAAATTTTTTTAAAAATAAAGTCTGTGAATACACTCACTTTTCAGAGATTTTGAGCTGTGTTTTCTAAGTTTCAATCCTCAATGCTAAATATACTGGATAAATCAGATTCTATTAAGTGAAACTACTAACAATATATACTAGGTGCAAAGTACATAAGAAAAAGAGTTTAAGCCATTTATTGAAAAGGAAGCATACTGACATTTATTGAGCTCTAAAGGCTCTGCACTGGGTGCCATCCTAACTTTCATTTCACAAGGGTTCTTATTTCCATTTTTGTAGATAAGGAAGCTGAGCTCAGCTGCTAAGGAACATGCCCAGCATTATAGAGTCAGACAGTAACTAAGCAGAGATTTGAACACAGGTTCTGCCTGCAAAACCCATTTTCTTTCCACTATTCTGCACGGATTCCTGAATTTTTAAGGTTCTGTTCTTTTACCCAAAGCCCAAAGGTCTAAAACCAAATTACATTATCATCAAAGATTGAAAAATGGTCAGTTTCTTAGGCTGAATAATGAAGGGTTGGTCTAGTAGAAAGGACAGAGGTGAGAATAAAGAAACCCTCAGTCTGCTGTGCGCTCACTAGCTACCTCTGAATAAATCACATACAAGTGCATAATCTTAAAGAAAAGCACTCTGCAGGATGGCTATAATTAGCAACATTACTGATAATAATAAACCGGGGGGTAGGTAGGATTGTAAGCATGCCATTTCCCCTTCCTTACAGGAATACTGTGCTAAGGAAACTTCCCTAAAGAAGAGGTTCCATTTTCATATGCCTAATAGTTGACCCCTTTGTTGACACTGCAAATGAAATATTGACTGTGATGATTTTGTCATATTGATGCTCCTTTATAAGAATTAAAAGAAGACTTCCAACACTATTCGTGTCTCTGAGTTATCTTCTTTCACTTGTTTCTTTTATTTGTACCCAAAATAATACACTCTCATGGGATCATGATAACAATGTGATTTCTTGGCAGTCCTCCAGATTCTCCTGTAATTGTGTAGATCTACTGTTGGTCACTGCTTGCACTGCCAGGGGTGTGGTGTGGAAATAAAGAAAAATGTATAAAACATTCAGTAATTTCTTCATGCTAGGAACAATACAAAGCACTTCTCAAATTCCTATTGTGTTTTTATCAACAATTTTATATAATATGATCCCTCATGTAACCATGATTATTAATTATCTACCTTATTAATTATCTACTAATTATCTATGCTTTAGAAATGAAACTATGGAAGTATTTTTGCTAATCTCTTATTCTTGCACATTAAGTAATATGCGTATTAGGCGTGGTACAGTTTATTTCATTCAGCTTGTATATCCTCAAAAGAAGATTTCACTGAAGACAAATTTTTAAAAATGAGATTGGTATCCCTAATAAATTTACTTTATTCTTAGATGAATTATGTAAGATAAACATAGAATGAAAGTCAATGCACAAATAAGAGTAAATGTTTTTTGATCTAAATTTATGTTCATGTGTGAAATAGTTTTTTTTTATGATTTTCTAGTGTGGGTTCCAAGTACATCTTATTTGATGATGGTCCTCAAACATCCATGTATGTTGAAGGAGTCACAGAAAATAGGAAAATTATCAAATCCATGCATGATTAGATATTTATTGTTTATTCCTATTATCTTTAATATATCTTCAAATGTCATAATGATATTTAGGAGAATTTAGCAATTTTAACTAATATTTATTAATAGCTTTTTAAATTATTTCAGTGAAAAAATATTCCTATCTGACTCTGACTTTATATTATCAAATTTTTTTCTTTAGCTCTTCTCACAGACAGTTTCATCATCTTATCATTTTTGGCACAAAACAAGCTATGTTTTATTCAGTTTGCCAAGAAGATGGATTCTCCTGATATAAACAAAAGACTGGAAAAACTCTCAGCTCTGGATTATAAGGTGGAGATTTTAACTTATATAGTCATATTGTTAATTATTAGTGTATATTAGAGTTATCACAAGAGTTGCTCATTATTCTTGAATACTTCTGGATTTTAGAAAAAACAGAATTGTTATAGAGTTAAGTTTGACTCACCCAAGAGTGCCTCTCATAAGTTTGTCTTTTTACTTACTATTGAGGCATGGTGTAACAATGGCACATGATAATGGTTATGGACGTCAAAGGTTAGCAGAGGCAAGTTACACTTTGGATAGGGATTTTCTTGCTGGTGGTAGTTTATACACCATTCTCATTTTTCCTAAGACTCCATGTAGCTTCTCTGTTTACTACCTCACAAAAAAACAAAAGAAGATATACTTTTCTATTAAACTTTGTAAGTGTCTTATAATAAACAAGAATTGGGAAGAACCCAGCCATCAGTTATCCCCAAACATAACTGGAGAAAATGCAAAAGGAAATCTCCTTCATATATTAGTATCTTTCCCTTCACTAACTCCAGGTAACTTGTTTTCTTTTATCAGGGATCTTACATCTGTTAAGTCAGGATTTTTATTTTAAATGATGTGTTTAAGTTTTCCCACATTATATTTTAACTGCTGGAAAGGCATACTTTTTGCTAGGATGAGTATCTAATACATTTTCCAGGCTGTTTCAGTTCAAGGCCTCTTTTCAGCAATGACTTGTGTTTGCAAGATTGATCCAGCCTCTGTGACGTGGATTTGAGACAGTTCACTGTTCACTGGGAACAGAGCTGATATACAGCTTCCTTAAAAAAGATGCATACTTAAGCCATACCTGTAGTATCAATGGCAAGGGCAGAGAGTTTTGTAGTTTGAAATTGGTGGATTTTTGGAAAAGTAGTATTTAACCTAATCTTTTGGTATTATTAATGTATTATTGAAAAGTGATCATGGTTTTGAAAGAATTTAGCTTTATTTAGTAGGAACATCTATTATTATAAATAGGATTTTTTAAATGGAATAAAACATATCAAGTAAGGCTTTCATTGTGGTAATATATTACAATCAGAGTTTGTTTACCAGCATTGTGAAGCTTCTAGAAGCTTTGTATAATACTGATTTTCTTTGACTTCAAAGTAGCTGTAGTCATATATCAAATTTAATTAGTCAAAAAAAATGATATTAGCATTCTTAAAGGGATGTCATTTTCCAGAATGGCTAACTGTAGATGTATTTGAAATATTTTTTATTTGATAGTATTTTCCTTTAAAGTGCACTAGTATGCATTAACTCACACTATTTAAACTAAGTACCATTATTGCTCTTGAATAAAATATTATATGACTAATTTCTTCATTTTAGGGTAGCATGGTGAAGTCTTACCAGCTGAACAGTAGTAGCTACCTGTTAATAAGAACCAAAAGAAACTGAATGTCAATTTCTTTTGTGAAAAGATGTGGAAAACAGCTAGTGCTTGGGTCCTTCATACCTTAAATAAGAGAATTGCTCACTGTTTCTGCCTTTGGATTAGAGGAATTAGGAAGATCATGTCTGTTTCCCTTTGGAAAGTCCATGAATTTCATTTTCTGGTTCAATATTTAAAATAGAGGTTATTAATGCTTAATCAGAACTGTCATTTGTCCATTGGAAGGTTATTTAAAATTCTTATTTATTTTACTTTCTTATTTATCATAATAGAATAATGATATTATTAAAATTCCTAGGAAATAAGAAATTTCAAAAAACATAAGTGATTTGCATCATGTAAGAACTGAAAATACCAGCCACTCATTTAATTATGTTTTCTTATCTAGAAAATTCTAACATGCTTACATAGCAAGTTGGACATCAAAATAATGTAGTTTATTTTTAAGTACATAGCAATTCCATTATATTTCTCTTAAGTAATTAATGATATGCAATGCTTAAAAATAAGAATTTTCACTTGAAAGCATAAAGTACATCTGTGTTGTCTGTCATTGCCCATTTGGGTTTTAAAACAGGAAGTCATGTCGAGTGTGTTATATTTGGCTTTTCTTTACAGCTGTGCCATAATTTAATTATTTCAGACTGAAATAATTGTGGCAAAGAAATTTTCAGAGTAAATATCCTGAAACTGTTGACCTTTAACAAGTTTCCCTGCCTATAGTTTAAAAATCCAATTCAATTTATTTACCAGTGAAGGGACAGTGCAAGGAGTTAAATGTTTACCATGAGAGAACAACACTGGTAATTACTTTGATTTCAGTTCCTTTTGATGTGCATTCAGAGGATGAAGAGGTCAATAATATTATGGCCATGCAAATAGAAAAAGGTTTCTTTTGACCATATTGCAAAAAAATAGCAGAGGATTATTAAAGCATTAACCTTGATTTTAATGGCCTTGGTTGAGTGGTGAGATCACAATTTGGATGAGCCTGATTATTTACTAAATACAATACATAAATGCAACGGGTTCTTAACACCCATTGCACTCTGGCATTATCGCATTACTGCCATCCTTTGTTGCCTTGCAGACAGGAATATGAAAGCAATCTGTCATGTAGTGAGACTGGCTCCAGAAGCATTTCTCTGATAAGAAGACCCCCTGCCCTTTGCTAGTGTCTGGTCCAGTAGGCTTAGCCATGCGCTTAATCCCCAGAAAGTGGTTCGATTATTGCTGACCAGCAATGGCAAGATAGTTTTTTTTTTCTTCCAAGCTATCAACCTTCCATTAATTCCTTAAGCAGAAATACGGTGCAATCTATATTTCCTTGGCATGTGTCACCCAGATGGTGCCGTGCTTATGTTTTCAAATAACCATGTTCCAAAATAACATAGTTTGAATAATAAATTCTACAAATCCTTTCTAAGAAAGAGAAGCAGAATTCTCAGAAGCTGCATAAACTTTTACGCATGATGCTATGGCTTATCCCTTTTATGCAGAATATATGTGTATATGTCTCATATATTCTTTAAAGAGATATTTGCTTCAAGTTGTTTTTTCCTTTTATTGTTGTCAGTCATTGTTAACGTGTTACATCTTAAACAGCAGTCAGACACTCTTGGTCAGCAGTACTGAACTTGTCATTTAATACAGCTGGTCCTAAATCCTATGTGTAGGTCGATGCTGTCAAGCAACCATGACTGTACATTTTGGTATTGATTGGAATTTCTGCATCCAATTCCTCCCTAACTTAGATTTCTTCTTTTCCTCTCCTCTGCTAAAAATGGGGAGAATTTGAACATATGTCTTTTTTATATATGTGTCAAAAGAATTTGGTAAATTCTGAGACTTTCATAAGCACGTTTAGCATGCATATTTACTTGCATGTATCTATATTTACTGATGCTTCATTTTTGGAATACTTTGGGAATCTTGCACCTTTTGAAAATTGTTTCTTTTTTTTAACTATTAGATTTCCTATTATGAAATACCTGGCCCAGTAAACAGGAAAACAGAACGTCATCTAGCTATCAATTGTGTTCAGGATATATTTGTTTGCTGGTGGCCACTAGTCAACGATGATGCTTGGCCTTGGGCCCCCATTTCTTCTGAGAAGGACAGAGTCAATCTGCTGCTCCTGGGCTATGCTCAAGGAAGACTTGAGGTAAATATGAAATAAATACATATATTTTAAATGAAGTGCAGATAAAACAGGATTATTGGCTTTTCTGTTCTGAAATAAATATGAATGCTTTTTAAACTTATAACATTTTTTTCAAATGTTCAAAAAAGGAAAATTGAAGATGAAATGAGATCCTAAAATGTGTCATGTCTGTAGGGTACCTGGACAAATTCCACTGCTATCTCGAGTCATGTAGTGATTAAGAACACAGGCTTCCAGTTTCAAAACTTAACCGTGCCATTCTCTAATTCTCTGTCCTTGAGCAGGTTACTAACCTCTGTGTTCTACAGTTTCATTTTTTGAAAAAATAGAGTTAATGAAGACAAATGAGTCAGTATATGTATGTCAAGCAATACCTTCATAAAATAAACTCTGATTCACTGTTCACTATTTTGATTATTATTAGTACTAATATTTGCTCATGATTTCATGCTTTTAAAAGCTGTCTAACTAATTACCTTCTTCAAATTCCACTCAATTACTTAACAAACATTAGTCAAATGCCTGTTTTGTGCAAGACATGTGGTGCCAGACTATCATTAGGGCAAGAATGTGCTTCCAGTTTTTAGTGATTAAGATTAAAGCTTATATCTATAGATAGATAAAGATATGAGTATAAGCATATAAAGACTATGTAAGCATGGCTGTAGAGATGGACTGCTCAGTCCAGTATCCTGTCTCTGATAGGAGCACCAAAAGGGTTAATCTATGAATTAAGGATAAAAAACCTCATTCTGTCTATTACTGGCAATAATTTGATCTTTCATTCATATGTTAAACTGTATGTATTTTTAGTTTATACCAGTGCTTTGAGTATAAAATTCCCTTTCTGTTTTAGCACTCTAAAAAGAAAGCTCTCTCCTACCCACTTTAAGTTTTACCTGGGTAAAGTAGTATGTTCCTATATTTTCCCCTAAATCTATTATCCATTATACCTCAAGGAATATTTCCCAGAATTAGTATTGTGAAATGAAATTAAGAGGTCTAAATTTTCTATATCCTTACCTATGACTTCTGATTTTATAAATTTTCATGTTGTCTTTTAAGACTGAAGAGTCCTAATATTTTTGACATGTATGTATGTTTATATATTTTCCTTTGGAATCCTCATCAATTTTCTATAGATTTTTTAGTTTCTTTTGTTTTAGAAATTTTCCAGTTCTGTTACTCTGAGTAAGATAAGATAATTTTAGTGCTTTAGCTGTAGATCTTGTGAGGCTAAGGGTGTGCTCTGTACCTGTTCACTCCATATTCATGTCTACCATTTTATTGATCTGAGGTGTAGAAGTTTATTGAGTAAGACACTTCATCAGAATGACTCAATATAATTAAACTTATTAGAATTCTGTTATTTTTTCAACATTATAATAAAAGTAAAAATAAGTTAGCTTGTAGGTTTATGTTTTTCCAGTTATATTGATTTGAAATGAGTGCTTTAATATGAAATTAGAATTGTCCTGAAAGGGTACACATATGGTCTACTGCCTTAGTGCCCTGTGTCATCTAGATCATGGACTTTGCAATTGAACAAACCTGGAATTGCCTGTTGTTTAGGCCATATACTAACTGTGTAACCTTTAGTTTACTCCCCTTAAGCTTCTGCCTGTTTCTAGGTAATTCTGTGTTGTGTGGCTTTGGGTAGAACACTTAACCTGTATGGCTTTAATTTTCTTATTTTTAAAAGGATAGATTTAAACCAGCTAGTTCAGCTCCAGGTCCCCGATAGCTCAAAACACTGCTTATCTGGATTCTGAAGCATGGATCTCATTTTCCATTGACTGCTCAAATATCTTCAGTATATCCTAAAACTAAACTCTGTCTCATCACTAAAAACTCCTTGTTAATTGGCCTTAACCTGCCTTTCCTATGTTAGTTCCTTAAAGTCATGTAAACCTAGCAAAATGAATTTGCTAGCTGCCTTATTTTTTCCCCCACTTCCTGAATTTGCACATTAATGGTATTTCTAACTGAAATAGCCATGTCACTCAGTGGCTGTTGAGCATGACCATAGTATAAGCACTGTATTTCATTCTAGGGAATATGAATAAGAAACGTGTTGATTCCTGTAAGGATATTAGTATTTATCAGTGAGAGACATAGATGAAAACATTTAAGTGCATCAAGGTGTGAATGGTGCTGTGGGTATGTAAATTACAATGGGAGCCAAAAAGGAGTGATTGATTCTACTTAAAGAGATATTAAAGAGGAAAGATTAAACATGCTTTGCTATGTGCTCAAATAAGATTGATACACAGTTTTCCTTTCTTTATTACCCTTTCTAGGTTTGATATAAAGATTGTACTTGTCCTCTAAAGTGATTTGGCTAGCTTTTCCCTTTAATCCTTCCTGAAACAGTAACAAAAATAATTATCTGAAACTTGAAGTTTTGGTAAAACTTACTGTAGAGCTGTCTGGATGTGGTATATCTCTCAAGGAAGGTAGAATTTTCTGATTTTATTTTAAAGAGTTGTTTAGATTTTGAGAATTGTAGTTTTTCCTTTAATACTGTTCTATAATTTATGTTTCTAGAAAATCCTCCACTTTATGTTTGAATATATTTTTAAAAAGTTGTATATGATATTTGCATAATTTTTTCATTCACTGTTGATTGCATTAAGTCTCTTAAATTATAATATGCTGATATACAGTTCATTTTTTGACAAGAACTTTTGTTTTTGGGGTTTGTCTCTTTCAGTTAGTCTTTCAAAATTAATGTGTTGGAAAAATTTGTAAAGTTTTCGTTTTCACTCTTCTGCGTGGGCACCATTTATTGAAGCTACTGCCCTTTTCCCATTGTATACTCCTGGCATCTTTGTCAAAAGTCAGCTAGCTGTAAATATGTAGACTTACTTCTGAGCTGTCAATTCTGGTTCCATTGGCATATGTGTCTGTTTTTATGTGTGTACCATGCTGTTTTGGTTACTATAGTGTTGTAGTATATTTTGAAGTCAGGTACTGTGCTGCCTCCAACTTTATTTTTGCTGCTTGAGGTCTTTGGTATTTTCATACAAATTTTAGAATTATTTTTTCCTAATACTATGAAGAATAGTGTAGGATTTTTGATAGGGAATTATATTGAATCTGTAGATCATTCTGGGTATTGTGGACATTTTAATAGTATTAATTTTTCTAATCTTTTCTAATCCATGAACATGAGATAAGGAATAATATTCAGCTACTAGAAAGGCATTGTGTTAAATGAAATAAGCCAGGAACAGAAAAACACATACAGCATAATCTCATATACAGACTCTAATAAAATTTAACACATAGAAGCTGAGACTAGAATGAGGGTTACCAGAAATTAGAGAGATTAGAGGGCAGAGGAGAGGGATAGAGACGGGTTAGGTAAGGATAAAAAGTTAAAATTAGATGAAAGCAATATGTGCTGATGTTCTACTACATCGTATGGTGACCATAGTTAACAATAATGCATATATTCTTCAAACTATCTAGAAGAAAGGGTTTTGCATGTTTTTACCACAAACAAATGGTAAAAGTTTAAGGTAATAGATATGATAATGACCATAATGTATACATGAATTCAAACATCACACTGGACCCCATAAATACATGCAATTATTTATTATGTGTTGACCAAAATGAAGATAAAAGAAGCAAAAACAATAAAAGAAGTGTATTTTTAAAAAAGATTTATTTATTTTTATTTGAGAGGAAGAGTTATATAAAAAGGAGGGAGGAGCAGAGAGAGGCCTTCCATCTGCTGGTTCACTCTCCAAAAAGCCACAACTGTTGGGGCCTGCCTGAAGCCAGGAGCTAGGAGCTTCTTCCGGGTCTTCCATGCTGGTGCAGGAGTCCAAGCACTTGAGCCATCGTCTACTGACTTCCCAGGCCGTTAGCAGAGAGCTGGATTGGAAGAGGAGCAGCTGGGACGTGAGCCAGTGCCCATATGGGCTGCTGGCACTGCAGGTGGAGACTTAACCTACAGTGCCACAGCGTTGGTCCCATTAAGTGTATTTTTAAAGAAAAAGTTTAGTTTTTAGATCCTCATGTAAATCTCAGTATGTGAAAAGGTAATGTCTTTTGGAAGAAGTTTCTAGTGAACTAATATTCTTTTTGTGTATGTATACATAATCATTATGAAGTATAGCAAATTTTCTAGAGTATCATTAACTAAAACTACAGGTCTATGAAAGTAGTATTAAGGCACATCCCTTTAACATTTTTTCTCTAACAGCTAGGGACTTCATGAACTTCTTGAACTGATGAGAATAAAAATGCCCTTAAACTCAAAAAATTCAAAGTTAAAAAATAGCTGCCTCATAAAAAAGAAATGTAATCCTTGGATCTATTAAGCTATAGAATTTTTAAAAAACATTGCCCACCCTGGTTCGATCACGAAAGGATAATAAGATTTTATTTAGACAGTGGCAGGATCCTAGAGGAATAGTTCCTAGCCTGGCAACACATTACAGTCACCTGCAGAGCTTTTAAAAAGGGACCCACCCAAACCAGCTTCATCAGAATATCTGCAGGAGGAGGAGGCAGCAGTAATCTTTTATGGGTTCCTTAGATGATTCTTATGTGCATCCAAGTCCAGACCTACTGCTTTACAGCAAACTAAAAAAAAAAAAAAAAAAAAAAAAAAAAATTAAAGCCATCTTTTTTGCGTAACAGACCGTGGAAAGGATAAAGCCTACACACTTAACCATATGAGAGTCTTAACAGTAGACTTTAAGTAGAAAATTGGCTTACCAAGCAACTTTGAAAAAAAGAAAACAAAGGAAACATAGAAATAAGCTCCCTGTGACTGAATTATCTGTCTTTCAAAGGAGAAAGATTTTTAAATTTACTTTATGGATATTAGAAAATCGCTGGTCTAATTTCACACCATAAAACTCTAAATAATAGTCCCTATCTTAATTAGAAGCACAGAGTAGAAAAGTTTTGTAGTCTAAGAAAAAAATTTTTGAAAAATATGTTGTAGTACAGAAGAAAGTATTAATACATTTATTAAACATGTTTTGATGGTGTATATGTGGATTATCATATATAATATGGTAGTCATTTTCATTTAAGTTTCTTTTTTTTTTAAAGATTTATTTATTTATTTGAAAGAGTTACGGGGGGAGGGTGGGGGAGTTCCATCCAATGGTTCACTCCCCAGTTGGCCGCAACGGCCAGAGCTGTGCCGATCTTAAGCTAGGAGCCAGGAGCTTCCCCCCCACCCCACCCCGTCCCCCACAAGGGTGCAGGGGCCCAAGGACTTGGACCGTCTTTTGCTGCTTTCCCAGGCCATAACAGAGAGCTGGATCAGAAATGAAGCAGCTGGGACTAGAACCGGCACCCATATGGGATGCTGGCACTTCAGGCCAGGGCGTTAATCCGCTGCGCCAAAGCGTGGACCCCAAATTTCTACATACTGTTTATACTTTTTTGCAAAGTTTTTACTCTCTTTGTCTACCTAATTCATTGGCTTCTCAGTAATATGATAATGACATATTCTTCTGTAACTTTTGTCTTTGGGAAGGTATTTTAACTTTTTAGGTGTGTGAATTTGATAAACTTTCTGAGTGATGGTAATTTCATGATACCTTATTCACAAAAGGTCACCTGACTTTGTTGGCCAAATTATTCAAAACCACATTAGCGGAACTATTAAACTTTAAAAGCTGCTGTCAGGGCGAGGGAAATATAACCTCATGGAGACAATTTTTTTTTCTCCTAAGAATTAAAAGCTACTTCGCAGTAATTTTCAGAAGCAGTAACTGACTGTAATAATGTGATCAGCTGTGGATATAGTGGAATTTGACAAAAGGGCATTCAGAGAACATTACAGTTACATTCAACTGAAAAGCCAAGATATTTAGGAAATAGGTCTTCCAAAGACATACATGTACTGTGTTAGCTTTCAGTCAAATAACAATTATATTTTAGGGATGCTGGTTGTAAAATAAAGCATATGTAAAGAAAACCACACAAAATAAATGTACAGTTTTATTAGTTATTAAAAGGGAAACCCCTCAGCATCCACCAACCAAGCCAAGAAAAATGGCTTTGCAAGTCTTGGAAGAACTGCTGTTGCTCTGTGATAATCTTAGTTCCCTACCCTGTCCCCACCCAAAGGAACCTCAGTCACTTTCCTGTGTACTCATATAGTTTTTATCTCCTAAATGTGCACTCCCAGGAGCCATAGTTTAATATTATCTTAGCATATTTTAATTTGTATCTTAAGTCTCTTCTAATTTTTATGTTCTTCATCTGTCCCTTTGTTTTCTTTAACATTTATCTATTGAAACTGTCATGCCCCAGTCTGCATCTTGTTTGTGTATTCATGACATGGTTCAACATGTTTCTCTTATCTTTTGGAAATTCTGCAATTAGTAGTCAGTATTGGCAAGACCTTATGGGGTGGTGTGTTCTTTAATCAGGAAGCACATAATTTCAGGTTCTCTCTCTCTTAGTTGTTTCTCTTTTTGATATTAGCAGCTATTGATTTTCAGTGCTCAGATCTATTAATTTATTAGGGTTGCAAAATGTTAATATTATAATTATGTAATGTATTACTTGGGATACCTTTATAAAGAGACAGTTCCACTCACCTCCTACTAGTTTTCCTATTGTTATATTCATATAGGATTAGCAGGATAAGTATCTGATTCTTTTCTGTTTACTAGTTTTCAGTATAATGGATTGATTCCCTGCTACTCTCTGATACTGACTAATTAGCTTGTATTTTTAAAATAGCATTTGTACTTTATGGATTTAACTTCAACTTGATAGGTTTCATAAATTGAAATTGTTACCTTATCAGAAGCTCATATTATCCATCTTTGCAGAGTGAGAGTCACTTCAAGTTGATTTCTCTTTTTATCATGACCTTAGCAGTCTTGGGTAGCTTCCATACTATCTGATACAACAACATGTTTCATACTCATCTTGTACATTTCCTGTCCTAGGCCTGAAATTAACCACTTCTTCAAGACTTGCTGGTTTCCTTTAATGGAAAATGGTATTTTAAGCCCAAGGCAGGGTATTAAGGATGTTAGGATATTGCTTTTGTATTGTTTTCTATGTTTACTTTTTTAGCAGGAATTAGAGATTTATACATGTACATGTTATAACAAGTCCATATTGGTACCCTTAACTTTACGACTACAGAGTTTTAAATTTAACCCTTCTGTGTATCTGTGTCTCTCACTTCTATGCCCCAAGTTTTAGTTTACAGGGACACAGGTATCAATTGGAATATCCCATAATTACTAACTTATTTTATCCCATAGTTGACAATTAACAGTCTCAGGCTAATCATATTAATAAGAACAGTCAAAAATTTTGTGTTTTCTTGTTTCTCCCTATCCCATTTTAAGTAGTGTACTTTATCTATGGTAATGGGTCATGTAGTTAGTACATAGAATGCCCTTTTAATCCTCACCTTGTCCGTGGGTTTTGCTTTTGCTGTTAAGTTGAATTGTCTGTTTATATAGGGATTTAGAGAGATTAAAAAACAACAACACTGCTACCTTTCCAGAATCAGAGTTACCATGTTTATGGTCATAAAAAATGCCAATAGTTCAAACTAACTTTTTGCAAAGAAGTATAAGGCCTGTGTTTTTTTTTTTTTTTTTTTTAAGGCCTGGGTTTTGATTCATGTTTTTGCATATGGATATCCATTTGTTCTAGCACTGTTTGTTGAAAAGACTGTTGTTTTTCCGTTGAATTGCCTTTGCTTCTTTGTCAAGTATCAGTCAACTATATCCATTTTGAGATTCTCTATCTTATTCATCGATCTACTTGTGAATCCTTTAATGAAATTTTTTTTTACCATATTATGTTGGCTCTTATAATAAGCACTTATGTGGACTGGAGGATTTTATTAAAACAAAATATAAGTTTATAAGTTTCACTTACCAAAAAGTATGGATAAGGGAATGTTTATATTTACACAGGAATCTTGAGCCAATCTCTGATTGCCTATGATTGCTTTTGTGCTTTATGATCTTTCATAATTTTAAAATATCTTCCCGGAATGGTATCTATCATATTGACTGATTATGTTGTTCCTTCCCTATACTGCTCTTCCTTTGATGACTGTTGGATAAATTCTGTCTTCTTTCGTCAAATTTAACTCTTTTTATTCTTAATATGAATCATCTCAGCGTTGCATTTTCAAATGATTTTTAACTTAAAAGCTAACTGATTTAAACTTAGCTAAAATGGTTCATTTTAGGATTGATAATGACAACCTGTTTATCTTTGAAACTGGGAAATTCCAGGACCTTTTGGCCTCCTCTTTATCTTTTCAGTTTATTGTTAACTTGAAGTTTTCACTTGTTGCTGTCCTTTTTTTTTTTTTTTTTTTTTTTTCTTTTGCACAGTCTATGGTCCAGCTGAGGTACTGCCTGTTTTTCTCTTTTTCATCTTTGGACTTCCTTGTTGCCTTAGAATTAAAGGAGAAATATTTCCCTTCGGCTTTTTCACCTTCAGTTGACTTTGCACATTGTGAAAGTCTTTATTTTTCCATCTGTTCATTCTCTAATCTATGCTTTTCTTTCCTTCTTTTTTTTTTTAGACTTATTTACTTATTTGAAAGAGTCACAGAGAGAGAGAGAGAGGGACAGATAGGTAGACAGAGAACCTCTATCTGCTGGTTCACTCCCTAGAAAGCTGCAACAGCCAGCCAGGGCTGGGCCAGGCTGAAATCAGGAACCAGGAGTTCCATCCAAGTCTCTCACATGGGTGGCAGGGGCCCAAACACTTGGGCCATCTCCTACTGCGTTTTCCAGGCCATCAGCCAGGAGCTAAATTGGAAGAGAAGCATCCTGGACACAGACTGGCATATGACACACTGCCAGCATTGCAGGTACAGCGTTACCTGTTGGGCCATAGCTCCCACCCCTGTGTGCTTCTTATTGTTGGCCTATAAACTGTAACTTTGTTAGGTCTTTTTACCCTGTTCCGTATCATAGGCAGTCCCATTTGAAATTTATTGACTGGTTTCTGAAATCTCTGACATAGATTTTAAAAATTTTAAAAGTGTTCCTAGATTTCAGAACTTGCCAACTTTGGGGAGTACATAAGACAGGATTAAGACCAAAGGTATTCTTGATGAAGTTTGTATAGGGTAACAATAACTATGTCTTAAGAAGCAAGGAGTAGACTTCAAATTAACCTTGATTACGTGATTGTCACCAAACATAGCCCTCTACTTCTGGATGATTTTTTTTTTTTTTTTTTTGACAGACAGAGTGGACAGTGAGAGAGAGAGACAGAGAGAAAGGTCTTCCTTTGCCGTTGGTTCATCCTCCAATGGCCAGCGGGGCCAGTGCGCTGCAGCTGGCGTACCGCGCTGATCCGATGGCAGGAGCCAGGTACTTATCCTGGTCTCCCATGGGGTGCAGGGCCCCAAGACTTGGGCCATCCTCACTGCACTCCCTGGCCACAGCAGAGAGCTGGCCTGGAAGAGGGGCAACCGGGACAGAATCTGGCGCCCCGACCGGGACTAGAACCCAGTGTGTCGGCGCCGCAAGGCAGAGGATTAGCCTAGTGAGCCGCGGCACTGGCCATGGATGATTTCTTTGTTCTTTTCTTCAGGGCATTGTCATTTAGCATTTTTTTTCCTTTACTACACACCATATTTTTCATTCTTTTATTTTACTTTTTTTTTTTTTTTTTGACAGGCAGAGTGGACAGTAAGAGAGAGAGACAGAGAGAAAGGTCTTCCTTTTCTGTTGGCTCATCCCTCTGAAGCCAGGAGTCAGGTGCTTCTTCCTGGTCTCTCATGCAGGTGCAGGGCCCAAGCACTTGGGCCATCCTCCACTGCACTCCCGGGCCAGAGCAGAGAGCTGGACTGGAAGAGGGGCAACTGGGACAGAATCCGGTGCCCCAACCGGGACTAGAACCTGGTGTGCTGGCGCCGCAGGTGGAGGATTAGCCTATTGAGCCGCGGTGCCAGCCATTCTTTTATCTTACTATCATATCTTGGCCTTGATCATTTCATGACTAGAACTTCAATCTAAGTTCGTTTTGGGAGAAAAACTAGCTGCATAAATATAAAATGAAAGATATTTTTAGTAATTATAGGTTTGAGTTTCTAAAACTCTCTTTTCTGGATATTTTGCAATAATTACATAATTGTATTTGGTCTCTTCAACTTATTTTCAAGAATCTATAACAGGAAATCTTAAAACCTGAAAACAGTAACATATTTTTCTTTAATATAGTTCTTCAGTCAATAGGATATACTTTAAAATTCTTAAAAAGCCTGCTGAAAATGCTTGTATTTGCATTTCATATATATTTTTTAAAGTACTTTATTTATTTGAAAAATAGAATTACAGAGAGAGGTAGAGACAAGAAGAGAGAGGTTTTCCGTTCACTCCCCAAATGGCCACAATGACTAGGGATGGGCCAGGAGCTTCTTTGGGTCTCTCACATGGGTGCAGAGGTCTAAGGATTAGGGCTATCCTCTACTCCCTTCCCAGGCACATTAGCAGGGAGCTGGATTGTTAGTGGAGCAACCAGAACTTGAATCATAGCCCCTATGGGATGCCTACACCACAGGCTGGGACTTTAATCTTCTGTGCCATAGCTCTCGCTATGGTTGTGTGTGTGGATTTTTTTTTTTTATCCATACATTAGCATTTTCCTGGGAGAATGCAATGAGTAGATTTTCTCCCCCCCTCCTCCCCGATTTTTATTTATTTGAGGGACAGAAAGACCAAGACAGAATGAGGGAGAACTCCCATCAACTGGTTCACACCTCTGAATGCTCACAATGGCTGGGGCTGGGTCAAGGCAGAACCTGAGAGCAGAAAACTCAATCCATGTCTCGTATGTGGGTCTGCATTCGCAGAAAGCTTGAATCAGGTTCTAGTGCCAAATATCATATGCAGGCACTATAATATGGAACATAGGGTTCTTAACTGCTAGGCCAAACATGTGCCCCAGCTAAATTTTCTTAATCTATATCATATTATTTTATCTGAGCTCCTTTTTTCTGATGATGACCTGTTTCTCCCTGATTGTTTTAAGTACTTAAAAATGTTTATTTTTATCTGCTTGATAGGCAGAATGATAGAGACAACTCTTTGATCTTCTGACTCACTCTGCAAATGCCTATAACAGCCGAGACTGGGCCAGGCCAAAGCCAGCTCCGAACTCCATCCAGGTCTCCCACATGGGCAGAGGGTACTCAAGGCATCACCAGCTACCTCCCAGGAAGCTGGACTCCAAAGTCAAGTAGCCAGGACTCAGGCCAGTACTCTCAGACAGGATCCAGTGTTGCAAGGAGGAGGACCCACGCCTGCCTGGACACAATACCTGCCCCTCACTACTTTTTCAACACAAAATGACTTCAGAATGATAAATAAATTTTAGAATTTTTAAATTAAATTAATTTAAAAATATTAATATCTCATTTAGGTACTGTTCAAATACTATCATCATTTTTTAAAATAATTTTTAAAATTCATTTATATGAGAGGTAGAGTTACAGATAGTGAGAAGGAGAGACAGAGAAAACGGTCTTCATCTGCTAGCTCACTCCCCAAATGGCTGCAACAGCTGGAGCTGGGCTGATCCAAAGCCAGGAACTTCTTCCTGGTCTCCCATGCACGTGCAGGGGCCCCACCACTTGGGTACTTCTACTGCTTTCCCAGACCATTGCAGAGAGCTAGATTGGAAGAGGAGCAGGTAGGACTAGAACCGGTGCCCTTATGGGATGCCAGCACCACACGTGCAGAATTAACCTACTGAGCCACAGTGCCGGCCCCTCACCATTCTTTATTGACCCATACTTTTGCAGGAAGGGTCTGCACCATATCAGTCAAATTATTTTTCAACATTTCACTGTGCAGACTTAATTTTATTATTTATTTATCATTACTTCTTGTTTATTTTCGCATTTGCCTTTATTATGGCAGTATAAAAATCCATTATTTTCATGTACTGAAATGTTTGTTTCACTCTCATACTATCACAGTTGTCTTTAAAACATTTAAATATTAACAAAAATAAATTT
Source organism: Oryctolagus cuniculus (assembly GCF_964237555.1). NCBI lineage: Eukaryota > Metazoa > Chordata > Mammalia > Lagomorpha > Leporidae > Oryctolagus > Oryctolagus cuniculus. The sequence goes on from NC_091433.1 coordinate 139,454,281, forward strand.
AAAATCATGAAATTAAATAAAAAATTTATATGTCATATGAAAAATGTATTGTCAGTAGTATTTATTGAGCCTTTGCCATATGCCAACAATGCTAAATATCATTAAAAAATGAAATCATGGGGCAGGCACTGTGGCGTAGCAGGTAAAGCCACCGCTTGCAGTACCAGCATCCCATATGGGTACCATATGGTTCCCAGCTGCTGCACTTCCAATCCAGTTCTCTGCTATGGCTTGGGAAAGCAGTGCACCCTCATGGGAGGCCCGGAAGAAGCTCTTGGCTCCTGGCTTCTGATCAGCGCAGCTTCTGCTGCTGCTGCCGGAGTGAACCAGCAGATGGAAGACCTGTCTCTCTTTCCCTCTCTCTGCCTCTGCCTCTCTGTAACTCTGCCTTTCAAATAAATAAATACATCTTGAAAAAAGAAATCATTGGCCAGCGCCGCAGCTCAATAGGCTAATCCTCCGCCTGCGGCGCCGGCACTCTGGGTTCTAGTCCTGGTTGGGGTGCTGGATTCTGTCCCGGTTACTCCTCTTCCAGTCCAGCTCTCTGCTGTGGCCCAGGAAGGTAGTGGAGGATGGCCCAAGTGCTTGGGCCCTGCACCTGCATGAGAGACCAGGAAGAAGCACCTGGCTCCTGGCTTCGGATCAGCGCGGTGTGCCAGCTGCAAGTGGCCATTGAGGGGTGAGCCAACAGAAAAGGAAGACCTTTCTCTCTGTCTCTCTCACTGTCCACTCTGCCTGTCAAAAAAATTATTTTAATATTAGTTTCCAAGCCACATATTTTGTACATTTAAAGTTGTCTTCAGGGCTGGTTTTCTGATGTAACAGGTTAAGCTGCTGCTTGCAATGCCAGCATCCCATATGGGCACTGGTCTGAGTTCCAGCTGTTCCACTTCTGATCAGGCTCTCCGCTATGGCCTGCAAAAGCAGTGGAAGATGGCCCACATCCTTGGGCCCCTGCACTCATGTGGGAGACCTGGATAAAGCTCCTGGCTCCTGGCTTCTGCCTGGAAGCCACTTGGGGAATGAACCAGAAGATGGAAGATTCTCTCTCTCTCTCTATCTCCCTCTTTCTTTCTCTGTAATTCTGCCTTTCAAAGAAGTAGAATATATCCTTTAAAAATTATCTTCTACTTTTACAGTTTGTACTTATATGGATCAGCCATAAATTCATAACTGACTATGGATTTTGGTTAGTACTCGTGTCTTTCATTGTTTTCATCAGCTATCCTTTCATAGAATCCAGGACTTCCTCTTTAGTAACAAAAATAGCCACTGTATTTTATTGAGCATGCCTCTGTTCCTTGCTTAGTAGTTATATAACTATTGTTTTAAATATTTATTTATTTATTTGAAAGAGTTACACAGAGAGAGAAGGCAAGGCAGAGAGAGAGAGAGAGGTCTCCTATCTGCTTCTTCTGGTCACTGCTTCTTCTGGGGCTCCCATGTAGGTACAGGACTTGGGCCACCTTGCACTGCTTTCCCAGGCCATAGCAGAGTGCTGGATGGGAAGTGGAGCGGCTGGAACTCGAACTGGCGTGTGTATGGGATGCTAGTACTGCAAGTGGCAGCTTTACCCACTGTTACACAGCACCAGCCTCGCAGCTAACATTATTTTTAATTCTTATAGCAATCCTAGGACACTGGTGATAAATCCTTGCTTTAGAGAAGAGAAAACTGAAGTTCTAAGAGTTTGTCTTGCTGGAGACTTCAGGGATGTCTTCTGCCAAAACCTATCAGTTTCTGTTAATATGCCACTTCTATTATGTAGTGTTGTTTGTGGCTTTTATACAGGGTCAGTTCTAACTGTAAGTTAAATTATGAACCCAAGTATATAAAATGCATTAAACATACAGATATTTTAGATATTAATGCTAACATCTTGGTGCTATTTGAGTCATAGGAGGATACTAAACATAGTTTATGGAAAATGCATATTTGCACCAAAATAAATTTATCGTTTAATTCCATTTTTCTGTTAACTTTTTCATGTTCCCTTACATAAAGTTGACTATGCATATTCTTCATATACTTTCAAAGACCTTGCACCTTCATAGAAGGAATTTAGTTTTCTACTTTATTTTCTTTTTTTTTTCTACTGTATTTTCTATATAAACAGATGTAAAACAGTATTTTTAAATTTTTCTTTTGAGGAGATAGTTTAGTTTTTCTTTGGTTCATTTCAGAAATATTTTTACACCTAAATTTACAAAAGAATGCTCTTTATTTTTGGTAAAAATCAATTCAGATTAAACATCTTTAAAAGAGTCTGCTTATTAAAACCTCTCCTTCTAAACTTTGTCAGTATGCAAAGCAAAGTTGTGCATATTATTCACTTCCAGACAGAATGGCACAGCCTAAGCTTCTTTCTTTCCCACTCCAAAGTTAACAGGCTCTGTTCTTTACATGTTTGTCTTGAACTTTCTTACTCTTCCCTCTGTTGAGATCCCTCTGCATACTTGAGGTTCCCAGTGCCCTGTGGTTCTTATCCCTTCTCTCTGATCATACAAGAAGAGCTGATAGAGTCACACGAACTTATAAATGATCTGTACTTACCAGGAAGTGTGTCCTGTAGGAACTTTGGCTTTTGTAGTCAGACCTGAACTACAGCTCCATCACAAATTAACTTTTTGACCAAGAACAACTCACACCATGTCATGGACCCTCATTTCCCTTATATTTAGAATGTAGATAGCAAGGAGTATCTACCATTGGGATATTAAAAAGATTAAAGAAGGCATTGTATGAAAAGTGCTTTTCTTACTATTATTTTTGGTGGGATTATTGGTTTTTTTTTTTTTTTAATATTTATTTGAAAGAGTAACAGAGAGGCAGAGGCAGAGAAAGAGATCTTCTGTCTGCTGGTTCACTTCCATCTGCTGGTTCATTCCCCAAATGACTGCAACAGTAGAGCTGGGCCTATCTGAAGCCAGGAGCCAGGAGTTTCTTCTGGGTCTCCCACGTGGGTGCAGGATCCCAAGCACTCAGGTCATGTTCTACTGCTCTCCCAGGCCATTGCAGAGAACTGGATCAGAAGTTGAGTGGACAGGTTTTGAGCTGGCACCCATTTGAGCACTGAAGATGGTGGCTTTACCTGCTATGCCACAGTGCCGGTGGTGGAGTTACTCTTTATTAAAATGCATGCATACTGAAATGGCATAGATCTGTCCTGAAAAGTATATTTATAGTCTCTAATTATTCTGTATGACATTTTTCTACCCTGAAATGAGTTTCAGTCATTGATTATCACATAGTTGAGAAGACAGCAAGTGGCCTTCTGGCCTTGGCTAGCTTTTTGGAGTAATCTGGAACTGGCATTGGGGAGGGGCCCATGTAGTCCATCATCATACTTTCCTTTTTTCCCTTTTTCTTGGTGAATACCGAATCTCTTAGAGAAATTCCCCCAGGCTTTTGGAAACCAGGAACACTGTGACCCTTTTCTGTGGATCGTAAGCCTAACTTGTTCTAAGCTAAGACTGCCAGCTAGCTGGGCCCCTCTTTTTCAGCTGCCCCTCTGTCTGTTGAGTACAGACTGATAGGTATTTATCTACTCTAAGGCTTTCTTTGCAAAAACTTTAAGCTTTCTGGAAGTATGATATTTTGACAGCCATTACAGTGTTGTTGCCTCTTAAATTCATAGTTTGAAAAACCTTACTGCGGGCCGGCGCTGCGGCTCAATAGGCTAATCCTCTGCCTAGTGGCACCGGGACACCGGGTTCTAGTCCCGGTTGGAGTGCTGGATTCTGTCCCGGTTGCCCCTCTTCCAGGCCAGCTCTCTGCTGTGGCCAGGGAGTGCAGTGGAGGATGGCCCAAGTACCTGGGCCCTGCACCCCATGGGAGACCAGGATAAACACCTGGCTCCTGCCTTCGGATCAGCGTGGTGTGCCAGCCGCAGCGCGGTGGCCGCGGTGGCCATTGGAGGGTGAACCAATGGCAAAAAAGGAAGACCTTCCTCTCTCTCTCTCTCTCTCTCTCTCTCTCTCTCCACTCTGCCTGTAAGAAAAAAAAAAAAAAAAAAACCTTACTGCGTACTTACCACCTGTACAGCTTTTGGCTTGCTGGTACATAAATACAAAGAATTAGAAAATAGACCAATTTATGTTTTTACTCTGCAGTGAAAATGAGGACATATGACTGAACATCAGAAGCAAATAGAAGGCTAAATGTCATGAGAGAGGCATTGGCCATGTGGGGGATGGTAAGGCAATATGGAGGTGGGAATAAAGAAAAGAGAGATGCTTCCCAGCTGTTAGGATTCCAGAAAACTGGGACATTTTTAAAAAAATCTAGGAGCCAGGGGCCGGCGCTTTGGCACAGTGGGTTAATGCCCTGACCTGAGGTGTCAGCATCCCATATGGGTGCCAGCTTATTCACGTCCCAGCTGCTCTACTTCCTATCCAGCTCTGCTATGGCCTGGGAAAGCAGTAGAAAATGGCCCAAGTCCTTGGGACTCTGCACCCACGTGGGAGACCCAGAAGAGGCTCCTGGTTCCTGGCTTCAGGTTGGCGCAGTTCCAGCTATTGTGGCCAGTTAGGGAGTATATCATCAGATGGAAGATCGATCTCTCTCTCTCTGCCTCTCCTCACTCTGTGTAACTCTGACTTTCAAAAAAATAAATAAATCTTTAAGAAAAAAATCTAGGGGCCAGTGTTGTGGCATAGCAGGTAAAGCCGCTGCCTGCAACGACAGCATCCCATATGGGTGCCAGTTCAAGTCCTGGCTGCTCCACTTCCAGTCCAGCTCCCTGCTAATTTGCCTGGAAGGCAGCAGATGGCCCAAGTGCTTGGATGAAGTTCCTGGCTCCTGGCTCCTGGCTGTTACAGCCATTGAGAAATAAAACAGTAGATGGAAGATGGATCTCTCGCTCTCGCTCTCGCTCTATCTCTCTCTCTCTGAAACTGCCTTTCAAATAAATTAATCTTTTATTTTTAAATAGGTCTACTTCTTCAAGTACAGGTACAATTGGTTGGAAAAACAGAGTCTCTCTTTGTGAATAGTGTGGATTTCAGCAAAAGACACAAGTAAAGTTGCAGAGCTTGAAAAATGCCAGGAATTTTTGTTTAAACTGAGTAGAATGGGAAGGGAGAGTGTAGACAACACTGGAATCTGCAAGTCCTTTCTTCGTTAAACCTAATAAAGTTTCTCTTGGATGTTTGGGTCTTTGTACCTGAAGGCTCCCTCCCATGTCATGTAAAACTTTGCTTAAGTAAGTTACTGTGTTTTTCTCTTTTGAATCTATCTTTTCTTATAGGAATGTCAACCATGAACCTTATAATGGGTGAGGAAAAGATGTTGTGTCTTATCCCCTACAACTGTATGCCCCTGAAGGAGAGAATTTATTCACTGTTGTATCCTCAGTACCCAGAACCAGAGCCTGAAACATAGCTATACTCAAATATTAATTGAACAAAAATGAAAGTAGGAAGGAGGGTTTGAGGGAGTGAAGAAGTTAGATGAGTTTTGCATAAAGGGAAGGGAGTAAATATTTAATTCTTTACCCAGTACTCATACTCTGTACAAATGTATTAGTCTGTTTTTCATTACTTAATTAAATACTTAAGGCTCACTTTTTGTTATGTAATGAATGCATTTTCCATAGATACACTTTAGGAATACAGTGATTCTTTCCCCCGTGCTCCCCACCGTGCTCCCATCCTGCCTCCCATTCCCTCTCCCATCTCCTTCTTCATTATGGATCATTTTTAGTATGACTTTATATATAGAGGACCAACTCTATGCTAATCATATATTTCAACAACTTGCCCCCATGGCCACATACAACATATAGAATACAGTTTGGGGAGAGAATTTGCAGTTGATTCTCATATTGCAGTTCAATAGGGACAGAGGTCCTACCTGGGGGGCAAGTGCACAGTGACTACTGTTGCTCCTTTAACAATTAACACTCTTTTTCTTTATCATGTTGGTGATCATCCAAGGCTCTTGTCATGGGATACCAGGGCTATGGAGGCCTTTTGTGACCATAGACTTCGTTGGTATCTGGACACGACCATAAGCAAACAGGTTGTTCTCCTCTCCCTTCAGAGTAGAGTGTCTCCTTCTTTACGCTTCCTTTCCTCTGAGGTCTCACATAGATCCTCCGTGTAGGATGTTTTTTTTCTACAGAATCTTGTCTTTCTATGCCTGAGATGTTCTTGCAGGCCTTCCAGCCCGACCGGGAAAGGCTAATTTTTATAGAAGGAAAGGGTTTTATTTAGCTTAAGGTTCTCTAGGTTCGGTAGCATGGTCTAGCACTGGCTCTGGAGCATGCGTTTGTGAACTAGGTAGCCAGAGTGAGGGGAGGAGCTTTTTTATAACAATTTGAGAGAGAAGAGAGAAAACTAACGCAGAGGCCCACAAAAACTATCACAAATCCCTTTTAAAATCAGCAGCCCCAATGAACTCCCTCTAGGTACCCCTTAAAGGTCCATCAGTTCCCAACATGGTCATCCTGCGGAACAAATTCCCCATACATGAACCCTTGGGAGAAACACTCAAAGCATATCCAGATCATTCTAGTTACCAGTGAAGGGTGTGAACAGAGGAAAGAAAGCAAAAGCACACAGTTGAGGAAGAATAAGTTGGTGATGATTTGTAGGATGAATTTTTTTAAAAAGTCATTCAACTCCCTCTACTTTCTACAATCTGGTACTCTATAACAAAGCTATTTGTGCTTTCTTTTTTTAAAGAACAACTTTTAATTTTGAAACAGTTTGATTCATAAGAAATTACCTAAATATGAGGGGGTCTTCAGAAAGTTCATGGAAAATGTGTTTTTAAGAAAAAAGCTATGTATGGATTTAAAAATTTTTTGCACCAAAATAAAGTTATTGTTTAAATCCATTTTTCCATGAACTGTGTGAAATGCCCTCATAGTACAAATTTGTGTGTTTTTACCCCTATTTTCACAAACAATAATATCTTACATTATTGTAATACATTGTCAAATACAGAAAATTGTCCTTTGTGTAATACGAGTAACTCAGATACATATCTCAGTCAGATTTAATCAGATTTTATGTGTACCTTTTTGTGTGTGTGTGTAGTTCTATATAACTTCACCACATGTAGGCATGCTATTTAATGTTTCTATGTCTAATTTTGTAGCTTTTGGCAAAGTAAAGTGTTAGAAAATACTCTTTTATACCATTCTCCTGGTTCTTATCCTCCCCCATCATTTATACATAAATAAAATGAATGGCTCATTGTTTATTCTTCTGCATTGTGTGTGTGGTTTTTTTTAAGATTTATTTATTTATTTGAAAGAGTTATACAGAAAGAGACTGTTTTTTTTTTTAACTTTTAAAACTGGTACATAACACTTTTTCTTTCTATCGGTCATTTGTCTACTTAACCATCCTTCATATCCTTATCCTTTCTAATAATAAAATATTTCTGTAAGGCTGCTGACAGAGTGTTAGAGTTTTTCCTTTGCCAGCCCAACACAAATTTCTGGCAAGTAATTTACCAGTAATTTCAGAATTGGGAAATGTGGGTGGTGGGAAGATGATTGGCTAACTTATTCTCTCTTTCTAACATAACATTTTGGATATTCTGCTAACCATATTATTTTAAAATTTAAAAGTCTACCTTATTAATTTTTACTTATTGTGGTGTGTTGAGGTGGGTTCATTCTGAGAGGAGGAGCATGGTGAGGACAAAAGGCACGGAGTCACTACACAGACCCCGGGAGTCAGGTGAAAGCAGGCCAGAGGCAAGCAGCCTGCAGACTCGTTTATTTCAGTTGGTACAGCAGCTTAAATAGCCAAGGCAGCCAATCCAGTCAAGCAGCGGTTTATGCCCTAACCAATCACAGCCTGTTGCCAGGCAGTATCCAAAGCCATCACATCACAGCCTGTTGCCAGGTGGTTTTTGAAGCCATTCCTGAGTAACTGATGCTTGCTTGCCAGCGGCCATCTTGGCATGGCCTTCTCATTCCACCATAGTGGTATATGTTTAAGTGATTTAGACTTTCCAAAACAAAGTGTTAATGTTAAAATCTTACAGTTTAATTCCTGCAGCTACACCACATATATTTGTATATGTGAATATGTTCTCTATATGATATATATATGCTTTATGTACTGTTACATACTTAGATATTGCTGATATTTTATGTGAGAATTCATGGTCTTTAATAGATTTCTGGATTAATTTCAAGAGCTGTGTGTGACAGCTGAAGAAAAACCAAGATTTATCTGAATATATTTGATACATTTTTTACAGATTCTGAGTTCTGTCCGAACAGAATGGGATCCATTGGATGTTTGCTTTGGCACCAAACAGCCATATCAGGTGCTCACAGTGGAACGCTCCATCAGTGTAGACAAAGAGCCCATGGCTGACAGTTGCATCTATGAATGTATTAGAAACAAAATGCAGTGTGTATCAGTCACCAGAATACCACTAAAATCAAAGGCCATCAGCTGCTGCAGGAACATTACTGAAGAAAAACTGATACTGGGCTGTGAAGATTCTTCAGTAATTCTATATGAAACTCACCGTAGGGTGACTGTCTTAGCCCAGGCTGAACTTTTACCTTCATTAATAAGTTGCCATCCAAGTGGTGCCATTCTGCTAATTGGCAGCAATCAAGGAGAGCTGCAAATTTTTGATATGGCTCTGTCCCCTATTAAGGTCCAGCTCCTGGCTGAAGACCTCTTACCCAAGAAGACTTTGCAATTCAATAAATTCTTTGCTGTTTCTAGCAGTCTTGTTCAAATGCAGTGGATAGCACCTCACGCTGTGTCTCAGAAGTCAGAAATTGGAGACATCTTTGATCTCCTCTTCATCAGGTTTGACCGAGGACCTATGGGTGTGCTTCTGTTTAAACTTGGTAAGTTGGAAGTTGAGTGGGCAAATTAAAGTGTGTGTGATGGTGACATAATTAAGGAAATAAAACTATTGTTGAAATGTAAATTGTCCATTTATTATCCCATAAATATTTTTACCATTCATGTGGATGATTTTCTAAAAGCCAAAGAAATTTTCTAAAAGCCAAAGATATTGAAGACTTTGAAAATTGTGCTAATTGTCTATCATGATGCTTAAAAGCCCAAACTTTCACATTTGGTAATTTCTAAAATAAAGTGTCCTGCTACGGAATTCCATAAGAAGTAGTAGTGAACAATTAAAAAAGTACCTATATCCATGGACAAATTCTGTGTTGTAGGAATATAATAGTTTTTCTATAAAACTTTGGTGTCTGTTGCTTTCCAGATTGGAACTGTGTGAAGTGTTTAAAAAAAAAAAAGGAAACAGATGTTTAGTTAAAATTTGCTAAAAATAATTTTTGTTTCAATTTTAGATAAAAATATTCAAAAGAATTTATCAATATCTATAAAATTATATATTAATATATCTAAGCCTGAATACTTTAACATGAAGTTTTTTGCTGATGATTCATTTGCCTTTTACAGTTTTGTATTACTAGTTATTCCCTGAAATAGTAATAATAGTAATAACTAGTAACTAATAGTTTTATATAATTTAATGTTGTTGAAAGAAGCTCACTTAGATTTGAAAGTGAATTTTCATTAATCTGCATTATGACTACTTGAAAATAAAGAGAAGTTAATACATTTTAAAACCTCATAAGGATTTGGCTCTGTGGTACCAAGTTAAAGTTTTTAAAGACATTATAATGTTTGTTTAATGGCTTTCAGTGTACCTTCTTTTTTTTTTAATGAATCCACTTGATTCTGAAATTGAACATATGGAATCTAGTGAAAATTATATTAAGCTGGGAGATATAAGCATAAAATGTGAGGCCTATGTTCCTTCCACATAACAAAATTGCAGTTAAATCTCTTCATCATGCTAATATTGTCCCAGAAAAAAAATGTTTGGAATCTCATTTATTATAGGATAGTACAGTTATGCTTTGCCCAGCTACATGTTTAACAGTGTGTGTCTTCATACACAGCGCTAATTAAAGTGGATGTCTGATGTTTTGCTGGTCTGTTAAAACTGTCTCTGTCCCTGTCCCTCTCACCCTTTACATTACTCAGTTTTCTGTCAAACAGAAGGCTCTCTGCTCACATGTACCTAGCTTTTCTTCAGCCCTCCCTTGTGGGCCTACTCACAACAGCTTTGCAAAAAGCACAGCTTTCTCTTTCTATCTCTAGCACATTTGCCTTCTTACTAAAGTAAACAGGCTCTCAGTGTAGGGATTTAGAGGGCTTCCTGCTAATTGCCAGCTAGTAAACTTAATTGGACTGTCTCCCTGGGCACTGTTCCTAAATCAATTAGGCAATGAGTTGGCTGTCACCTCTTTTTCCCAAGAAGGTCTCTTGGAAGAGAATTATCCAATAGAAGTCAAGCATTCCGGTGAAAAGGTGATAACTTCTACAACTGACATTTATCATTTAAATCTTATTTTCAATATGACTCAAGTTTAAAGAATAGAGAAATAGTACAGTCTTATAGCCTCTTTATAAGATGGAAATGTGAAATTTCCAAGAAATTTTAGTTTTATTTTTCATTTTTAATGTATTATAAGGGTAATATTTATTACAAATTATTTTTTCCTGGGAAGAGTAGATTCCTTGAAATAGTGGTTTCTAACTAGTACTTTCTTCTTTAAGAAAATTCAATTTAAAGAACAGATTTTTCTTGTGATCTGCTACTAAATACATCCAAAAAATTAATATACTTCTTGAATTAACACAGTGCTGATTCTGGGCATCCTTGTGGAATTTTCATGTATAATTCAAGTTACTGCATATATAAACAGGTAGTTGCATGTGCAGTTTCCCCACCAGGGAGTATTTATGAGATTTTTTTCAGATGCTTGTTATGCAAGTCTTTGGAAAATTTGACATGAAAGGTGTAGCTTACCAGTTAAAATTGTAAAGCTAGATCATAGATCATAGTTTAAAATAGAATGCTGTCATGTGTAAATGTGGCAGTGGTGGATGCCAGTACACTAAGATTTTTGGAGTTTGACTCTTAGATTAGGTCAGTTAATGTAATCTTGAAGGAAAACTGTTCTAGGGCTAGAGCTTCCATACTTAATCCTTACAATGATCATATAAAATATGTTGGGAATTAAAAGGCCATAACCTCTGTTGTTAGAATTTGAAGAACATGTCTTCCTCAGGAGGTAGCCATAAGTGTTGTTCTCTTACACAAAAATCCAAGAAATATTGCTTTAGATAGATTTGTGCAGTATTCAAAATTTCTTTTTTGTGGCAATCATTATCCAATATTTCCACATATATCTGTGTTCAAAAGGGGAGGTCCTAACTTTGCTCCTGAGATAATAAAGCTTTTCCATTCTTATCAGTACCTATCACTGATCTGTTAAAGTCAACTCCCTACCCTCTCAACAGAGGACTTCGCCTTTTAGTTGATAGTTTTTAAAGTTTACCTGTTTCTCACCACCCAATCAAGCACCCAACCACCCTCTCAATTCAGTGAGAATGGAGCCCTTCCTCTGGTCAAAGACTGCTTATACAAGGACTGCACTGTGGATCCCTCAGCATTCCCTTTGACATTTTTACTTTGTCACCTTCCCCAGCCCCTTTTAATCTTACTATATCAGCGTATAAACAGATCCAAGCCATATCATAAGAACAAACAAAACTTCCTTAAAATTGTTTCCTGTCTATTAAAAATTAAACGTTCACTTTTGTTTTGTAGCCAAAAACATTGAAATAATAGTGAGCACGGATTTTATCTGCTTTTTCACTTCTCATCACTATATTCTGGTTTGTGGCTTCAGGATTGTCCTCGAACTGCTCTCGGAAAGCTTACCAGTAACTTCCTACTTATATTCTTAATGACTTTCCAGCACTTGATTGTTGACTACTTCCACTGTCATAGAACTCTCTTCACGTTTTTCTTCTATGAACCTGAATTGGAACTTTATACCACATTTTTTATGATATTGTTCTACCTACTCATGAAAATTTTCAGGCTCTCCAAGATTCCATTTTTTAGCTCTTGTCTCATTTTGTATAGGTTGAGAGTTTATTTTATTTTTTTTTTAAGATTTATTTATTTATTTGAAAGGCAGAGTTATGGGGAGAGGAAGAAAGAGAGGGAGAGACAGAGAGAGATCTTCCATATGCTGGTTTATTCCCTAAATGATCACAATGGCTGAAGCTGGGCCAGTCCAAAGCAAGGAGCCCAGGCGTTTCATGCAGGTCTCCCTCTTGGGTGCTGGGGCCCAAGTACTTGGGTCATCCTCCACTGCTTTCCAGGCACATTAGCAGGGAGCTGAATCATAAGTAGAGCAGTGGGACTCGAACTGGTCTCTGTATAGGATGCCAGTGTCCTAGGCAGCAGCTTTACCCTATGTTATCCCTGAGAGTTTATTTTTAATTTAATTATTTTGCTGTGCTTTGAATGTCTTCTGCAAAATTCATGTTGAAATTTACTTGTCAGTAATAAGATGTGATTAGGGTATGAGAACTCCACTTAGTAATGGATTAAAACCACTATTGAGAGTTAGTTATCCTCATAGTGTGTTTAAGTTTGATCCTCAGTCTTCCTCTCTGTCAGGCATGTTTTTGCTTGTCCTTCTGCTGTATTTTATAAAACAAGAAGACCCTCACCAGATGTGGCTCTTCCCGGCCTCCAGAACTGTGAGCCAAATAAACTCCAATTGTTTGTAATTTACCCAGGCTGTGGTGGTGTTCTGTTACAGCATTAGTAACCAGAACAAAACACTTCCGTTTCTGGCCCCATCCCAGACCACTCCTGGTTCCATATCCACATTTTTTCCTGGCTTGCTAGATACCTATTCTTGGATAGACACAAGTGCCTCGAACTCATGATTAGATATAAAGTGACCATTTTCTCCAAAAACCTGCTGTTCTTCTTGTATTCTCTGTTAGATGGCAAAATTATTCAGATGGAAGTCATCCTAGAATCTTCCCTTCAAGCCTAATTCCGTGTATAATCAGTGACCAAATCTCATCAGTTCTGTCTTTTAAATACTATCAAAACATCTCATTCAGTTCAGTCTCACTGTCATTACTTTAATCTAGACCTTTCCTGTCTTACCATAATCAAGCAGAGACCCTCTATTTGTACTCTTCTGCTTCCTAATCTTCCTATTCCATAATCCAGCTAATCCCCTGAACTGCTACTAGAATGGTCATTCTAACAGTACAGATTTGGTCATGGGTTCTCCATCTTGAAATACTTTAGTGGTTGTTAAGCCTGTTTCTGCCTCTCAGTTGTGCCACACTAGAGAAGCTTCCCAACCATGGCATGTGTTCTCACCATCACTCCTTCCATGGTGATATTAATACTATTCCATTTGCCCCGCATGTCTCCCCAGTATTTTCAGCTTGCAAAGTTGGGAAAAAGTTAAAATGTTGAACTGATAATGTTAAACAAGAATTAAAGCTAGCATCCCCTCTCCATAGAATTTTGAGAATCATAGATGATGTGTATGACTGTCCTTTTTTTAAAAAAAAAGATTTATTTTATTTTATTTGAAAGGCAGAGTTACACAGAGAGAGAAGGAGAGACACAGAGAGATCTTCTATCACTCCCCAAATGGCTACAATGCTGGAACTGGGCTGATCCTAAGCCAGAAGCCAGGAGTTTCTTCCTGATCTCTTACATGGGTGTAGGGTCCCAAGCATTTTGGCCTTCTTCAATATTTTCCCAGGTGCATTAGCACAGCTGGATCAGAAGTGGAGCAACTAAGACTTGAACCAGCTTCCATATGGGTAGCTGGCATCTTCTTTGCTTTGCCATAGCGCTGGCTTCAAGTGTTGCTCTTTCAAAGAAACTTTTCAAGAAATATAGATTTGGGAATAGCACTGTGGCACGGCAGGTTAAAGCCACAGCCTGTAGAGCCAGCATCCCATATGGGTACCAGTTTGAGACCTGGCTGCTCTACTTCTGATCCAGCTCCCTACTGAGGCACCTGGGAAAGCAGCAGAGGATGTCTCAAGTCCTTGGATCCCTGCACCCACATGGGAGACCTGGAAGAAGATCCTGGATCCTGGCTTCAGATCAGCTCAGCTCCGGCTGTGTGCTCATTTTGGGAGTGAACCAGTGGATGGAAGACCTCTCTGTCTCTGCCTCTGTCTTTCAAATAAATAAAATAAATCTTAAAAAAAAGTACAGGTTTTTCTGTTAGAATTTTGAAGGTATATTTCCTCCCCAAAAGAGTTATTTGTAATAAGTTATATCAATATTACACTTTAACCAAGTGATAATTAGTATTGCTGGAAAGAAATGGCAGATTCTTTATTAAGTGCCTAGTCATCTTAAATTTGAATCTCATATCATTTGAAATGAACTTTTATATCAGAAAGCATCCTACATTCTCCCAACTAGAATGGTGATGAATTTTTAAATCAAGCTTAATGATATATAATTTACATAAATAATATACACCCATTTAAAATGTGCACTTCAACGAGTTTTGAACAGCAAACAAACCTACATGATTACCACCATAAACAAGATCTGGAACATTTCTGTCATTCCAAAAAAGTCTTCCAAAGGCCTTTCTAGTTAATCCTCACCTCTTTCAAAGATTACAGTGTTATCCTTTCTGTCTTTATAGATTATTTTTTCTAGAATTTTATAGAAATTGGATTATATAGATTTTTTTGAATCTTGGTACTTGTAATTAGCATTAATTTTGAGAGTCTTTCATATTAGTGTGTATGTGCAAAATTTTCCTTTATGTTACTGAGTAGTATTCAATTCTACAGATATTCCACAATTTTTTTATTCTATCCCATGTTGGTGGACATTTGGGTTGTTTCCAGGGTTAAGCTGATATGACTGGAAATTCTGTATACTTTAATGTACTTAGTTTTTGCATGAAAACTTTTTTTTTGACAGGCAGAGTTAGACAGTGAGAGAGAGAGACAGAGAGAAAAGTCTTTCTTCCGTTGGTTCACCCCCCAAATGGCCGCTACGGCTGGCGCACTGCGCCGATCCGAAGCCAGGAGCCAGGTGCTTCCTCCTGGTCTCCCATGGGGGTGCAGGGCCCAAGTACTTGGGCCATCCTCCACTGCACTGCCGGGCCACAGCAGAGAGCTGGACTGTAAGAGGAACAACCGGGACAGAATCCTGCATTCCAACTGGGACTAGAACCTGGGGTGCTAACGCCGCAGGTGGAGGGTTAGCCAAGTGAGCTGTGGCGCCGGCCAATGAAAACTTATTTTCATTTCTCTTGGGAATAACTTCAGAGAAGACAATGATTGGACCATATTTTAGTTGTATGTTTAACCTCAGAAGAAAATGACTATTTTGTAAAGTAATTATACTATCGAGTGTCAGCAATTTATGGGAATTTAAGTTGCTCCACATCCCAACATTTTATATTATTGGTCTTTTTAATTTAGCAATTCTAGTGAGTGTGTAGTGGAGTCAGTTTTCATTTTCTTGATGACTGTTTGAATTGAGTGTCTCTTCATGTTCTTAATTACCATATATTTTCTTTGCTAAAGTATATCTTCAAATCTATTGCCTATGTGCTTGCTTCGGCAGCACATATACAAATCTATTGCCTAGACTTACTCGGATTATTTATTCCCTTACTATTGAGTTGTAAGAGTTTTTTTTTTTTTTTGTTCTCTATATATTCTGAATACAAGGCCTTTGCAAGATACTTGGGTGGTGAATATATTCTTCAAGCCCATAGTTTACCTTTTCATTTTCTTAATGGTGTGTTTTATGTAGAAGTTTTTCATTTTAATGGAATCCAATTCCTTAATCTATTTATTGTACTTTTCGTGCACTACCTGTGAAAACTAATTCAGGGTCATTAAGATTTTCTTCTAGAAGTTTTAAAGTTTTAGCTGCTGCATTTCAGTTAATGGTATATTTCAAGTTATTATTTTGCATATGATATAAGATATGGATTGAAGTTAATTCTTTAAATATCAATTTTTCTATCACCAATTGTTGGAAAGAATATCCTTTTCGCCTGTTGAAATGCCTTGACCATATTTGTATATGTTTATTAATAGATTGCATTCTTTTCCGCTAAGCAATATACTTGTACTTATCACTTCTCGGCTTTTTGGCTAAGATCAAGTGCAATATACCTGTACTTAAGCAAGCACCATAACTTTCTTAATTACTGTGAGTCTTGAAATCAGTACCATTAGTCTCCCAACTTTGTTCTTTTTTATATTGTCCTGGCTACTCTAAATTCTTTGCATTTCTATACAGATTTTAAACTGATTAGTTTCTACAAAAAAACCTGATGTGATTTTGATTGTGATTATATATATTTTTAAAGATTTATTTATTGATTTGAAAGGCAGAGTTACAGAGGGAAAGGGAGAGAAAGAGAGAGAGGGGTTTTCCATCCACTGGTTCACTCCATAAATGGCCGCAACAACCAGAGCTGGGCCAATCCAAAGCCAGAAGCCAGGAGCTTCTTCTGGGTCTTCCAGGAGGGTGCAGAGGCCCAAGAACTTGAGCCATTTTCTGCTGCTTTCCCAGGCTGTAGCAGAGAGCTGAATCAGAAGAGGAGCAGCCAGGACTTGAACCAATGCCCATATGGGATGCTGGCACTGCAGGCGGTGGCTTTACCTGCTAAGCTACAGTGCTAGCCCTGATTGTTATTATATTGAGTATGTCAATCATTTTGGGATGGAATAAAAAATTAGCAAGATTGAGCCTCATTATTCATGAACAATAGTATCTCTTTGTGTAGTTCTTCATTACTTTCTTTCTGAAGTGTTTTATAGTTTAAGTGTAAAGATCTTGTAAGTATTTTATTAACTTTATTCCTATTTCATGATTTTAGATGTTATTATATTCATTGGTATTATGTAGAAATAAATTTTCAAAACATAGAACCTTTGTTCTGCTATTGTATTAAACTCATTCAGAGTGGTTGTGAGATCTTTTTTTTTTTTTTTTAAATTCTTTAGTATTTACTATATAGGTGATAATAAAAAAATGGATTTAAAACTTATACATCGGGGGCTGGCGCTGTGGCTCAGTGGGTTATCACCCTGGCCTGAAGCGCCGGCATCCCATATGGGTGCTGGTTCTAGTCCCGGCTGCTCCTCTTCAGATCCAGCTCTCTGCTGTGGCCCGGGAAAGTAATAGAAGATGGCCCAAGTCCTTGGGCCCCTGCACGCGCATGGGATACCCAGAAGAAGCTCCTGGCTTTGGATTGGCGCAGCTCTGGCTGTTGTGGCCATCTGGGGAGTGAACCATCGGTTGGATGCAAGACCTCTCTCTCTCTCTGCCTCTCCTCTCTCTGTGTAACTCTGACTTGCAAATAAATAAATAAATCTGGAGAAAAAAAAAAAAAACTTCTACACCTTCTTATATAAACTGTATGCTTTTTATTTCATTTTCTTCCCTAGGTATACCAGCTAGGGCATCCAGTAAAATATGTTTTAAATAAAAGTGATAACTGAAGATATTCTTGCTTTGTTTCCAATCTTAGATGAAAGCATTCAGTTCTTCAATATAAATATAATATTATTAAGATTGAGGAAGTTCCCTTCCATTTCTAGCCCACTGAGATAAATTACCCTGAGTGGATGTTAAGTTTTTTTTTTCAGGTGCTTTTTCTGCATTTATTAAAATTATTTTATGTTTTTTTTTTTACCTTATCATATGGTGGATCGTATTGATTGATTTTCACGTTTAAATGAAATCTTGTGTTTGTAGATCTTGTTGTTTAGTCTAGGTAAAGGTTCCTTAATTTTGTTTGTCTTCCAGAAAAAAAGCACAACTCTTCATTGATCTTCTTTTTTTCTTTTAAAGGTTTATTTATTTGAAAGGAGTTAAAAGTGGAGAGAGAAAGATAATCCATCTTCTGGTTCATTCCCCAAATGGCTGCAACTTCTAGGGCTTGGCTAGGCCAAAGCCAGGAGTTAGAAACTTTTCTGAGTCTCCCACATGGGTGCCCTAGCTGGTATACCCTCCCACATGGGTGGGACTTTACACTTGGGCCATCCCCTGCTGCTTTCCAAAGGGCTTTAGAAGGGAGCTGGATCAAAAGCAGAGCAGCTGACACTGGAACCAGTGCTCATATAGGATGTTGGTATTACAGGCAGTAGCTTAAGCCCATAGGACACAATGGCAGTCTCTGTTTCCAGAAATTTTAAAATTTTCTTTTTAACTTCTTCACTGACCCACTGTTTGTTCATTAGCATATTTTTTAGCTTCTATTTGCATAATTTCTTAAATTTGTTTTGTTTTTAATTTCTGGCTTTATTCTATTGTGGTCATAAAAGGTACATGATACATTTTTGATTTTTCTGAATTTGTTGAGACTTGGTTTGGGGCTTAATAAGTGGTCTGTCCTGGAGAATGTTCCATCTCCTAATCAAAACAATGTGTATTCTGCAGCTGTTAGATGGAATGTTCAGTAAATTTCTGTTAAGTCTCTTTGATCTATAGTGTAGTTTAACTCTGATGTTTCTCTGTTGAGTTGTGTCTACATGATCTGTCCCCTGATAGAAGTGAAGTATTGAAGTCCTGCATTATTCTGTCCCCCTTTAAATTATATTTATTTATTTGTTTGTTTTCAATGTTATCTGAAAGGCAGAGGGACAGAGACAAACAGAAAGTGATATTCTATCTGCTGGTTCACTCCCCAGGTGCCTGCAACAGCTGGGGCTGGGCCAGGCTGAAGCTAGGAGCCAGGTTTTCAGTTTAGGTCTACCACATGAGTAAAGGTATCCAACTGCTTGAGCATCACCTGCTGCCTCCCAGGATGCACATTAGAAAGAAGCTGGAATCAGAAGTGTATCTGGATTTGAACCTGGTCATTTTGATATGGGATGTGAGTGTCCCAAGCAGAGTCTTAACCATTGTACTAAATGTATAGCTCTCATCTCTCTTTAGCTTAAATATTTGTTTTATAAAACTAGGTGCTTTGGCATTAAGTGCACAAGCAAGATATTTACATTGTTAAATTGATCTTTATTTAAAAAATTTTTAAAAATATTTATTTATTTTTTGACAGGCAGAGTGGACAGTGAAAGAGAGAAACAGAGAGAAAGGTCTTCCTTTTGCCGTTGGTTCACCCTCCAATGGCCGCTGTGCTGCGGCCGGCACACCGCACTGATCTGATGGCAGGCGCCAGGTACTTCTCCTGGTCTCCCATGGGGTGCAGGGCCCAAGCACTTGGGCCATCCTCCACTGCACTCCCTGGCCACAGCAGAGAGCTGGCCTGGAAGAGGGGCAACCGGGACAGAATCCAGCGCCCCGACCGGGACTAGAACCCGGTGTGCCGGCGCCGCAAGGTGGAGGATTAGCCTAGTGAGCCGCGGCGCCGGCTATTTATTTATTTGACAGTTAGAGTTATAGACAGTGAGAGAGAGAGAGAGACAGAGAGAAAGGTCTTCCTTCCATTGGTTCACCCCCAAATGGCCGCAACAGCTGGTGCTGCGCCGATCTGAAGCCAGGAGCCAGGTGCCTCTTCCTGGTTTCCCATGTGGGTGCAGGAGCCCAAGCACCTGGGCCACCCTCCACTGCCCTCCTGGGCTACAGCAGAGAGCTGACTGGAAGAGGAGCATCCAGGACTAGAACCCAGCGCCCATATGGGATGCCAGCCCCGCAGGCAGAGGATTGACCAAGTGAGCCACGATGCAGGCCCCGAATTGATCTTTTGGTCATTTATATATGCAAAATTTTGTCTTCAAGTCTGTTTTCTCCAGTGTAACTAGTCCTACTTTTGTTTTATGTTTGCATGGACTGTCTTTTTTCAAATATCCTGTTTCTTTCACCTCACACTGCCTTCCATGAATCTTGTATGTTTAAGAATCAAAACAGTGTGAGAGTCGTCAGGCGTTCAGTATTATTTTCATGATGAGACACTGAGTCCATTCAGTGGGAAAAAGGGATTTTATTCTGAGGTGTCTTGCCAAGATTTTAAGTGCTCTGTTTTATCACTGAGTGAGAATTGTTCTCTAAGACATCCAAGTGTTCCATTTATTAGGCAGTACACTTCAACATATTAAGTCACATAGCCCAAGGAAAACAAGTTAGATGCCAAGAAAATTGCAACTCAGAATTCTAACATTCTCCTGTGGCATCTACAGCTGAACTGGAAAATCTATGACCTGTGCCTTCCACTTGTGACCAAACAGAAAACCATGCATGAGAAGGACACCACAGCATGAGGACAGAACATGGCTTCCCAGGACTGTGCTCTCAAAGCTTGAAAAACTAAGTGTCCGAGCGTTACCTTGTGGGGGAAGAGTATGGATGGGTGGCTCTGCAGGTGGAGACTGTTCCAGTTGAGATGTTTAATTTTAGATCTTTATTTGATATGGAAATGTGTTCAACTATCATAAAGTATGTCTCTTTACTGCAAAAATGCCATATATTAAGGATTTATACAATCCAGGGATGGGGGGATCAAGAAACACTTTTCTGAGCACAAAATTTTCTAAAAGACTCTGAACTCTTTAGCAGAAGTGTCATACTCTGTTGAAATGCTTAAGGTCCTCAACACTTTGCTTGCCTGTTTCCCGTAAATTCTGCCACAGTGCCAACTGTATGGACTTCTTTAAAGAAGTCTCAGCATTTTGAGAACCATCCTGAAGGTTTCACAGTCTTGCTGGTAAATCTGCTCAGTCTCTTTTGTTTTGGTTGCTGTAGCTTTAGAGTGAGTGGTTAACTGTCTTCAAATAGTTCTGTCCCCCTAGTTGTATTGGATTCAGGTTCCTCTGGCTGCTCAGTGAATAATGGTGCCGTGAATCCTGCCTCATACTCGGAAATTTCTGGCAAGTTGCTTTCTTCTGCCTTCTCCATCTTCTCGGCAGCTTACTTGCTCATAGTCCTACCAATTTCCTCCTCAGCCTGCTGGGTTTGTCCAGCATCTTTGATGACAGAACTGCTGAAGAACTTGAAGGCGAAGTATCTTGATGTTTTCAAAGACTGGACAGGTGTCTGCTTCTGTGCCGAGACTGATGGAAAGAGTATGTTTTTCTTCTTTCCAGAGAGTAGCTGGAAAGTGGATTTGCAGTGGGGAGAATCCTGTTGCCTACACAGGTGATTCTTTGAGGAAATGGAGTACCTCCCTCCCTCTCTCTCTCTCTCTCTCTCCCCCCCCCTCTTTTTAAAGATGTATTTATTTACTTGAGAGGCAGAGTTAGAGAGAGGAAGAGAGAGTTCTTCTATCTGTTGGTTCACTCCCCAGTGTTGAACCCTGCAATGGCTGGAGCTAGGCCACTCCAAAGCCAGGAGCCAGGAGCCCAAGTACTTGGGCCATCTTCCACTGCTTTCCTAGGCCATCAGCAGGGTGCTGGATCAGAAATAGAGCAGCTAGGACTTGAACCAGCACTGACAGAGGATGCTGGTGCTACAGACAGATACTGAACCTACTATGCCACAGTGCTGGCCCAAAGTGCCTCTCTTTTATGATGAGACCAATCTCTGATATAATGGGAAGAGTAGAAACCTTTTCTTCTAAAGCCATCTCATGTTCCTTGTGAAGGAGGGAGCTTTCTGTTACAGGGCCTCTGGAGGAAGAGGAAGTAAGGGCTCTGTTGTTTGCCTCTCCCTGTATTCAGACAGCCGGGTGGCAGAGTGATCATCACTTGCCCACTAGTAGCCAGAGTCAGCTCCTCTGTGAGGAAGACCACTTCTTCCATGATGAGAAAAACTGGTACTCATCATATTCTTGATAATCAGTATGACTGTAATACCTATTGTCACTTCCTTCACCAAGTCTGTCTAGAAGTGATGATTTCTTTGGCACAATATTAACTATTGTGTGGTAGCCATCACTAGGGTGACTGTGAGGAGATACTTGTTCTCTTAGAAGTCTTTCATAGTCATTGCATCCTTTAGACCACATCTCTTGTAACCCAGTGGCTCAGCCCTAGTACTTTTGTGTCTGAACTCTACTGTGTCTCTCCACCTTCCACCCCAAAGCACAGAACCGTGGCAAGGTGGCAGCCAGAGTTTCCAGGGTCTGCAGGAAAGGGCCCACCCCAGGTCAGCTTCCCACGTGCCTGCCTTTCCAATTCCCCAGTTTGTATCTTTTCATTAGGAAAATTTAGTCCAGTTACATTCAGTTTTTTCAGTTTTATTATTGATAAGTAAAGACTTCTGTCATTTTGTTTTCTTCTGTTGGTCTTGAATATCCTTTGTTTTTTTCTTACTCCCTTGTTCATCTTTGTGGTTTACTATACTGGTAAGGTTTGATTTTTTTTCTATTTCCTTTTTGTATATCTTCTCTTCTAGTGGATTTTATACTTTCACATGTTTTCATGATGATAGTTTCATTTACTTTTGAATGTTTGATTCTCTTAAGCATCTTTTCTAAGGCTGGTCTGGTGTTAATGAATTTCCTCAGTTTTTGATTTTTTGGTTGTCATAGGAAGTCTATTTCTTCAGTTTTGAAAAGAATAGTATTTGTTGGCAGGCTTTTTTTTTTCTTTCAGAATTGGAATGTGTAATCTGATTCTCTCCTGATCTATAATGTTTCTGGCTGAGAAATCTGCTATTAGTCTAATGGAGATTCCCGAAAATGTGACTTGGTGCTATTCTGTTGCAGTTTCTAGAATTCTCTTTGTCTTATATTTCTAAAGGTTTGACTTTAATGTAAGAATATTTCTGGGGGCCAGCGCCATGGCTCACTTAGTTAATCTTCCACCTGCGGCGTCGGCATCCCATAGGTGCCGGGTTTTAGTCCCGGTTGCTCCTCTTCCAGTCCAGCTCTCTGCTGTGGCCCGGGAGGGCAGTGGAGGATGGCCCAAGTGCTTGGGCCCCTGCACCACATGGGAGACCAGGAGGAGGCTCCTGGCTCCTGGCTTCAGATCGGCACTGTGCGCCAGCCATGGCCGCCATTTGGGGAGTGAACCAATGGAAGGAAGACCTTTCTCACTGTCTCTCTCACTCACTAACTCTTTCAAAAAAAAATTTTTCTGGCCATGTCCAGTTTGGTCATGGATCTCCTATACCTAGAAGTCTATATCCATTCCTAACATTAAGGAAGTTTTCAGCTACTACTTAAAAAAAAAAAAAAAAGATTTATTTATTTATTTGCAAGTCAGAGTTACACAGAGAGAGGAGAGGCAGAGAGAGAGAGAGAGAGAGAGAAAGATCTTCCATCCGCTGGTTCACTCCTCAATTGGCTGCAACGGCCAGAACTGCATAGATTTGAAGCCAGGAGCCAGGAGCCTCTTTTGGGTCTGCCACATGGGTGCAGGGGCCCAAGAACTTGGACCACCTTCCATTGCTTTCCCAGGCCACAGCAGAGAGCTGGATTGGAAGTGGAGTAGCTGGATCTCTAATGGGTGCTCACATGGGACACCAGCGCTTCAGGCCAGGGCATTAACCTGCTGCACCACAGCACTGGTCCCTCATCTACTACTTCATTCAGTAGCTTTTCTATAGTTTTTCCCCTTTCTTTGTCTTCTAGGACCCCCAAAATTCAAATACATATGCCTTTAATGGTGTTCCATATGTATGGGAGGCTGTCTTTATTCTTTTTTTTTTTTTTTGTCTGTCTGGGATATTTCAAAAGATCATCTTTTAAATTCATGTATTCTTTCTTCTGCTTGATCTATTCTGTTGTTGACGCTTTGAACAGTATTTTTTATTTGATTTTAAGTTCTTTAAAATTTTAAGTTCTCATCTCCAAAATTTTTGTTTGATTCTTTTTCATGATCTTTAACTCTTGAGTAAATTTCTCATTCATTTATGAATTCAGTTGTCTTTCTCTAATCTCTTGGGACTTTTTGAGTCTCCTTAGACTCATTCTTTTGAATTCTTTCATCAGTATTCTTTTTTTTTTTTTTTTTTGACAGGCAGGGTGGACAGTGAGAGTGAGTCAGAGAGAAAGGTCTTCCTTTTTCCATTGGTTCACCCACCAATGGCCGCTGCGGCAGTGCGCTGCGGCCGGTGCACTGCACTGATCCGAAGCCAGGAGCCAGGTACTTCCTCTGGTCTCCCATGTGGGTGCAGGGCCCAAGGACTTGGGTCATCCTCCACTGCACTCCAGGGCCACAGCAGAGAGCTGGACTGGAAGAGGAGCAACCGGGACAGAATCCTGCGCTCTGACCGGGACTAGAACCAGGTGTGCTGGCGCCGCAGGCAGAGGATTAGTCTTTTGAGCCACGGCGCCGGCCTTACTTTGTTTTTCATACCTTTTGTATCTTGATGTTGGGATTTGGATTTCTGGTGAATAAATTGTTTCTGCCACATTTATAAGGTAGTTTTTGTAGTCAGGTTTCTTCTGAAGATGTCTGAGAGTGTTGAATTGTTAGGCTGTGTTTACTTTGGTTCTACTTGAGAGCCATAGTATTATCTCTCTGTGGTTTGTTTAGCTATATTCGATGACTTGGGCATGATGCATATGGAAGCAGGGTTGGAGAACCTTACAGAAGTGGCCTGGGTGAATGTGTGCACAAAGCAGTGAAGATGGGGCCATCTACTGTGTGACAGTTGTAGCAATGACAGTAGTTGTGCCAAGAACATGGGGTATAGTGACCATTTCCTTAGCAGTGTCAGCAGTGGTGGGTGATGTGGCCTGCATACATTCAGGCCAACTAGAACCATGAGCCATGGGCAGGCCAATAGTGGCAACATTGGGGGTTGAGGTGTGTGGAATGTGGAATGTGGATCACACACCCTCAGGCTCAGTGGTGGAGTTGAGGGCAAAGTATTTATATGGTGTTGCCCTCAAGCATGACTGTCTGGACTCTACTTGTACTATCCTGTTTAACCTTTCCCCTGCAATGGTGGGAGAGCAGGTGCCCTTGGCTAGGGAACTGGAGTCACAGTTGCCAGTGTGCCTTATTCTACTTTCTATGCCACTATCCCAGATCTCTATGTCTTACAGGGCTTCTGTTTCTCCCTTGCTAACTTCCAGGATTCTTTCTTGGCCACTTACCTTGAAATGCAATTTGTTGTTCTGGTTCTTCCTATAGAAGAGCAGGCATGCTCTTTGCATGCTTGCTTGGTTATCTCGCCAGTCTGGCATTTGTGATATCTCGTTTTTTCGTGATGTTTTAAATCTTTTATTATATATTTCTGGATTTACCAATATGTTTTTGCAGCTTTTTATATTCGTTTATAGGGATATTGATCTGTGTTTTTGTTTTTTCTTCTTTTTTAAAAGATGTATTTATTTGAAAGTAGAGTGACAGAGAAAAAGAGATAGCAGACAGACAGAGTTCTTTTATCAGCTGGTTGATTCCCCAAACAGCCAGGCTGAGCAAGGTTAAAGCCAGCAGCCTATCTCCTATGTGGGTGGCTGAGGCTCAACTATTGGGCCATTTGCTGTTGCTCTCCCAGGTGCATTAACAGGAAGCTAGATCAGAAGCAGAATAGCTGGAACTCAAACCAGCGCTCCAGTATAGGATGCCAGAATCATAATTGTTAGCTTAACTGATTGTGTCACTGTGCTGGTCCCCTATTTTCTTATAATATCTTTGTGATTTTTGCTGTCAGAATAACGCTAATCTTACAAAATAAACTGAAAGGTACTCCCTTGCTCTTAAAGTTTGAGTTGTGTATAGTTTATAGTATTCTTTTAATTTAACAGAATTTACCAGTGAGGTCATCTGGACATATGTGTGTATGTTTCAGGGTTTTTAAACAATGGGCTCAAATTTAAATGATGTAAAACTTTTCAGGCAATCTATTACCTCTTCTCATGAGTGAGTTTTGACTAGCTTGGGCCTTGGAATAAATCTATTTCATTTAAGTTATGTTTTGTTTGTATAAAGTTATATGTGTTTATAGTTTTAGGGCGATTGTTCTAGATATTGGTAATTGTGTTATCTTTTCTTTCTCAATTTAGGCAAAAGATTCTTAATCTTATTGATCTTTTCAAAGAACCAGTTTCTGTTCAAAAATCAGTTTACTGATTTTTCTGTATTTTCTATTTATTATCTTTATTACTTTTTTCCTGCTATGTTTTTATTTCGAGTCTAATTTGCTCTTCTTTCTTGGGTTGTTGGGTTCTTTTTTATGTGTCAGTATTTTTGATATTACAAACATCAAATTATAGTAAGAAGACAAATATCAATAAAATGCAGCCCTTTTCCTTTCATGAACAGGGTATTGTATTACAGTATATTTATGTTCCATCATCAATTGTAGTTCTCCTGTGGTGGATCATTAAGGATATCTTGAAATCTATTTTTCTCATCATTACCTCTCAAAATACCCATTGTATGGTTTGAGCTCATAAGGAATGGAAGACTCTGAACCTGCTTCACTGCCTTGAATTCCATTTATAATTTTAGTAGAATAGACTCTGAATGTTTCTCTGGGAAAATTCATTTTATCTTGATTAAGCTGAAATTTTTTTTTCCTGATAATTCAAGAGGGCAACTGAGTAAAAGTTCATTTTGCAGAAAGAAAAGCCTTTCCAAAGAAGATCATGACTTTGAAAAGGCCCACTTGCTGGAAGTTCGGTAATTGGACTAATGTCCTTTAGCTGAGATCCAAGTCTGCTGGCATTCATCGTCAACTCATTCAGAGAATAGCCTAAATCTCCCCCTCGCCATGTTTCTTTTTTCTTTTTAAAGATTTATTTATTTATTTGAAAGGGAGAGTGACAGGGAGAGGGAGAAGAAGACAGAGGGAAAGAGAGAGATCTTTCATCTGTTGGTTCACTCCCCAAATGTTTGTAGTAGCTGGGCTGGGGCAGACTAATGTCAGGAGCCTAGGTCTCCCAAGTGGGTAGCAGGAACCCAGTATCTGGGCCATCATTTGCTGTCTTCCTAGGGTGTACATTAGTAGAAAGCTAGATCAGATGCACAAGTGAGACTTGATCCCAGGTACTCCAATCTGGGATGTGAGCATCTTAAAAGAGGTTCCTGAACCCCCTCTGCCACAACGCCCACCCTTTCCTAGGTTATTTTCTGTTTTTTTAGAGATGTATTTATTTATTTATTTGAAAGTCAATTACCAGAGAGAGAGAGAAAGAGAGATACCGATACCTTCTATCCTCTGGTTCACTCCCCAAATGGCTGTAATGGCTGGAGCTAGAGCACTTGGGCCATCTGCTGGTTTTCCAGAAACATTAGCAGGGAGCTGGGTCAGAAGTACAACAGCCAGGTTTTGGACTCACACCCATATGGGATGCTGAAGTTGCAGATGGCAGTTTTACCCTCTGTGCCACAGCCGTGGCCCCTCCCTGGGTTCTTAATGTGGAAGATTGGATTGCTGATTTCAGACTTTTATTCTTTTGTAATTGAAATATTTAAAGCTAGAAATTTTCCTCTAATCAATGTAAAAGTTACATCTCAAAAATTTTGATGTGTTATATTTTTATTTTAATTCAATTCAAAATATTTTCTAATATACTTAGTGATTCTTTTATGAACCAGAGGTTATTTAAAAACATATTGCTTAACTTCTAAAAATTTGGGGATTTTTAAGATATATTTCTATTATTTATATCTAATTTAATTCTATTATAGGATATCTAACTTAATTCTATTTTAGTCGGTGAACCTACTCTGTATGATTTTAAAACTTTGAAATATATGAAGGCTTAATTTATTTCCCATAATATGCTCTATCTTGGTTAATGTTTTGTGTGCACTTTAAAAAATGTGTGTTTTGGCCGGCGCCACGGCTCACTAGGCTAATCCTCCGCCTAGCGGCGCCGGCACACCAGGTTCTAGTCCCGGTTGGGGCGCCAGATTCTGTCCCGGTTGCCCCTCTTCCAGGCCAGCTCTCTGCTGTGGCCAGGGAGTGCAGTGGAGGATGGCCCAGGTGCTTGGGCCCTGTACCCCATGGGAGACCAGGAAAAGCACCTGGCTCCTGGCTCCTGCCATCGGATCAGCGCGGTGCGCCAGCCACAGCGCGCCGGCCGCGGCGGCCACTGGAGGGTGAACCAACGGCAAAGGAAGACCTTTCTCTCTGTCTCTCTCTCTCACTGTCCACTCTGCCTGTCAAAAAAAAAAAAAAAAAAAGTGTGTTTTTTTGTCCTTGAATGAAGTGTTTTGTAAATGTTCATTAAGTCAAATTCATGGCTATGTTTTTCAAATATTTTTTGATTTTGCAGATTTTCTGCTTAGTTCTACTGACTAGTGAAAAGAAGTACTAAAATCTTAAACTAAAAATGTTGCTCTATTTATCTTTTTAGTTCTGTCCTTTTTCTCTTTTTGTTATATTATTTTAGAGCACTGTAATTAGGTGCATTTAAGAATTGTTTCTTCATCAGTTTTGGATCCTTAATTACAAGGGTTAATTTACTTTACCTTTTAGCTCTTGAAAAAGGTTTTCCAGCTTGCATAAATTGAGATGCAAACTCTGCAATCACCTGTATCTTTGTTTCTCTTTAGTCATGTATCTTTTTTTCAATGTGGTTTTTTTTTTTAAGACTTTGTCTTTATCATCTTTGAACTATTTGGTTATGAGTGTATACTAGCTTTTTTTCCCAACAGATCATTTCTTTCTGTTGCTACTAGAAGTATTGCTTAAGGTATAGATGGAGTCAACAGATTTCAGATCTTTCTGAAAAGTTCCTACACATTAATATCTACTGCCAAGAAGCCACCCTGATTTATGAGGACTTCCAGTGCTTGATTACAGCCTCATAAAGATTTTCGGGTAGTCACATTTGTTGATTTTTTTCCCAACACAAAAGGAATAGTAGTTTTACTACTTAATACAATTAGGGCAATTCCCCAGATTCCCTATCAAGTTGAGTCCTGTTAAATAGCACAAGTTTTCATTTTGATGTGACTTGAAGTTAGTATGAAGAATTTCAGCATCTTTCTCATGAACTAATATATTTTTTTAAAAATCCTGAAGCCTATAATCATTCCTGTTCAATGATAATGGTTATAGTAATAAAAGAATTGTGGTAATATTTTATACTACTAACTTACAAAGTAATTTCACATTTCCTCATTTAGCTTTATGATTATTTGTACTGTGAAATTTTTGTAGATTGGCTGAAGAAAAAAAGATTTTGCGGCCAGCTAGTTTTTAAAAGATTAGGAAACAAAGCAGAACAAAAGCTTGTTTTAAAGCCTAAGTGCTTTTGTCATTTTTGTACACAGAAATTGTTAGTAAAATTGTTAATTTCAGATGAAATCAGCCTTATTTGATAAAAGATGATAAAATAAAACCAGAAAAGAATGCTTTTCCCCCAATTTTTGTTTAATACTCTAACATTAAAATTGGTTTTCTCTTATGTTAAAAGAATAAACAAATGTGTTTATGTTATGCCAAGATACTTCATAGCAAGTATTAGGTGTGAAGGGAATCAGTTCCATATTTCTAGCACCTTATGTAAAAAATTAGTACTGTTTTCCTTCCTTTATGGAAAAGTTAACTCTGTTTCAGTTACTCTCTTTATTTTAAAAGATTAACAGTTTTACATATTTTGTCACAGGTGTCTTCACTCGAGGACAGCTGGGCCTGGTAGACATCATCTTTCAGTACATTCACTGCGATGAGATCTGTGAGGCAATTAACATCCTGAGCAGCATGAACTGGGACACTGTGGGCCACCAGTGCTTTATCAGCATGAGTGCCATTGTAAACCACCTTCTCAGACAAAAGCTTACTCCAGAGAGAGAAGGTCAGACTTGAAATATATTTCATAAATGGGCTCTGAATATGCATGAAGTACATTTTATTGAATCTTTTGAAAATATCTTTGAATTACGACACTGAAGATTGAATGACAAAAATGTTAGTGTTGATCAAATATCAAATAATTGCTTTCATATGGTTTTTACTGTATAGTATTTGTCAACATAAAGAACAGCTTTTCTGTATATGCTTATGTTGGATCTCACAATGCAGTCATTGTAAAATTCAGTCTAACTTCACATGTGGAATATGTCCAGATTTCCAACTGATCAAAATTTCATATACTCTGGGGTCTGGTAGAAAAAAGTGTCTATTCCTTCCTCTCTCACATGAGACATCATGTGTATTTTATTTTATTTTTTTTTTGTCACCCCAACTCGTCTATCCAGGTATAGTCCTTAATACTCACTTTTAAAATGTGTGTCAGAATTGTAGTCAGGCTGTTCCTTTTTGCTTTCCTTCCTCTATTCTGTAGTTCCGATATCCCTCCCCTTCTGCCTGTCTTGGATTTCTCTATCTTTGCTCAGTAGGGAATTTTTCCCATAGGGATCTCAGATGTTTATTTTCAAAAGATAGATTGGAAATTGTTTAAAAGGGAGAGGGTAGGAGAATATGTCACATATAGTGGTGAAATATATCTGTATATTTGCCAAATATCTAGTTTATTTTTTCTTATTTAATTTAAAATGCATCTAGACATTCTAGCACTTGCATCTTTATTTCATATAGTTGTGATAAATATTGGTATTAATAGTTAGAAATCATAGCCAATGAGAAATTGCTTTATGTAATTTACAAGATAGGGAAAATCAGAAATATGTCAAAAGGTCCTTACTAGGGATATTTTTCTTTCTTAACCATTTTTTTTGCATTTTCATATTCTTATTCCATTTTACTACATTTCCAAAATGGACAGCATGTCATTTGGATAAAATTCTGGAAATAACTTTGAGTTTAGTAGAGAGGACATCTCATTGTAGTTCAGCTCCTCCAGGAACTTGGCCCAACTCACAGAACACACATAATAAATATTTATTTAATATTAATTGAATGAGCTTTTAAGAGGTAGTCCAAATGCAACTATGTAGATCCAAGATTTCTACAATGAGAAAATGCCAACACAGGGGTTGGCCCACATAAGTATTCAATGAATGTGTTTAAAAGATTATAATGGGGATGCTGGCGCTGAGGAATAGCAGGTAAAGCTACCACCTGTGGCACCAGCATCCTATATGGGCCGGGTTTGGATTCTGGCTGCTCCACTTCTGATCCAGCTCTCTGCTATGTCCTGGAAAGCAGTGGAAAATGGCCCAAGTCTTTGGGCCCCTGCACCCACATGGGATACCTGAAAGAAGCTCCTGGCTTTGAATTGGCCCAGCTCTGGCCATTGCAGTCATTTGGGGAGTGAACCAGTGGATAGAGGACCTTTGGACCTCTCTCTGCCTCTGCCTCTCTGTAACTCTGCCTTTCAAATAAATAAATAAATGAGTAAATCTTAAAAATTTATAACACCAAGATTTTAGGTAACAAGGTATTATTGTAATATTTCTGCTTAAAGAGTTGTCTCAGATAATTATTTTTTAGTATTAATACATTGTCAAAATTGGGAACATCCCTAAAGAAAACCCATTATGATTCATGCAATCTATATAAGATATCTTTCATTTACAATTCAAGAAGAATTATGGAAAAGATAAAATGTTGACTGTCAGGACCCTGAGAAATCACTAGCACCTTAGTGAATTTTTGTTGTAAGATTACTGTGTTGTAACAAAGATTATTAGGGAATAAACAAATGGACATTATCAGATTCTTGCCTTAATAAAGAATATTTTCAAAGGACCATATTGGGGAGATAGCAAAATAAAAAGCTTGTATGATACTAGGCTATTAAAATAAAATGCTTTTGTGATGCTGGGTTATCAGAATATGTGCATTTTAAGTAGATATGTGCATTTCCCCCCAAGTAACTGCAAAAACACATTTCTAAAACATTCAGAATTCTTTTCTGTTGAGATTTATTCTGTCTGAATCTAACAAATTTGACATGGTAATTTGTTTTCCTTTTATTAGTGGAACCCAGTGAGCTTTTATTTGTAGCTGTGTTGTGGTTATCTTTGAGATCTTCATTTCTGCCTTAAACATCAAGCTGGGCTATCTAATGAATCTGTAACTGTGCTGGGAGTTATGTGTATTCCATGTAGGTTCGAACATTTCAGATATACGAAACATGCTGTCAAGAAAACAAGCAATGGCAAGAGAATCTGGCTTGTTTTCACAATAGCTTTGCTGTATTCAATTTTAATCTAAATTGACTGCTGCTTTGAAAGAAAATACCCCTAAAGTTCATCTTACTTTACTGTCTAGATTTGAGATTTAAAACGAAATTACCAACAGCTTTGCCAACTGCATAGCAATTACTCTGATGAGGTATTTAATACTTTCAAACCCAAATATGCCTAAACCTGAAGAGTTTTGCTAAATAAAGAATTGTTTATTCAACCCAGTGCTGGTAGCATAAGAATCTGAAGAGTCTTACTGTGAGCTGCTGTGGTGTTCCCATACATACTCCTACTCTCACCATTATGGTAATTGCTTAACTTTCAGGTATTGCTGGGAAGAGGCACATCTTCATAGGCATGTCTGATAACATTGTGAAGTAGATAAAATGTGCCTTCTTTCCTATTCTCTAGTCCTCTGGTTTATCAAAACTTGCTCTCCAGTCCTTTTCTCTCCCTCTTTGGGGTGTTAACTTTCACCCCTGGACAAAACCAAGAATCTTATTTAGGGTAGTATTTAGAGAGGAAGATCTAGGGACTCCACTGTTCTTTTAAAATTGTGACAGTTGTTCTTCCTACAATTAGACCATTTTTTAATTTGAATTATTTTTAGAAACATTTCTACTATACTGATTGCAATTTCCAGTGTGAAAAAGGTTAGTTATCTCCTTTCAGCTAAAGATAGTAAATGTTGAGCACACTGTGAGTTGCTTTTACTGGAAATACTAGTTCAAACTGTGTTACTTTGATGAGTCACTGTTTTAATTACCCATTTGTGGTGAGAGGTTGGTTCATTATGGATTTCTTCAGTTTTGACAGCTTTTTGTTGCTCAGAGTCATTGTCAGCTTTGCCTCAAGTGAAAGTTTATACATAGGTTTGTTTTTGTACCAGCTGTCATATTTTAATTTCGTCTTTCCTGCAACAAGCTCACATTTCATCCAAGTTTGCAAAACCTGACTGACTGCAAACATGAGTATTCTGTTGTAATTGAAGGAGTTTCACTTGTTTTAACGCTGCTATGTTTGAATTCCACAGCACAGCTTGAGGCAAGCCTTGGAACCTTCTATGCTCCAACAAGACCACTTCTGGATTCAACTGTTTTGGAATATAGAGACCAAATCAGCAAATATGCAAGGAGATTCTTCCATCACTTGCTCAGGTGAATGATACTTTTGGATTGATTAAGGTTGTGTTAAAAGTTACATATTTCAGGGGTCAACTTCTTTAATTAGCATACTCTGTATAACATGACTGTTTACTAATAGTCTAACTCTTGAAGAAAAACAAACTTTTCTTGGTATTCTTTGTTCAGTTTTCCTATTAAGGAAATATTTGATTATTGTTTAGGATTTTACATTATCAGTATTCCTTAATATACCTTCTACTTTAATATGAAAGCAAAATACCAGCTATGTAAAGTCAGTATAAATATATTCCTGGCACTAGAGAAATATTTTCATTTTTAACTAAAAGTATGAATTGCGATAAAGCTCTGGGACAGTAATTGGTTTCCTTTGCTTTCAGAATTACTGTAGAAATTTTGTGCATTGTCCTCTCATATAATGTAGGAAGTTGGAGCTTCACCATATCTAATGTTTTTTATTTCTGAGGATAATTAATGAATTTGTATCGTGTCTGTAGAGCTCCCAAAATGAACATGAATGAAAAAGACATTTTGTAGGTAACGTAGTGTCTTCACTTTGTCTCCAACCTCTCTAATTTCATGAAGTTATTTTTCTATAAGCATCATGTTTTATAACCCTTATATTGGCCCTTGGAAGCTCATATTCTAATGTGCAATTTTTTTTCTTCATTGGCCGTCCTCATATGCAGTTTTCTAGTTAGTTATTGGATGTACTTTGATGATGTGACTATTATTAGATTCTAGCTTTTCATCTGGAATTGAATATTTTCCATTGGGGTTTTCTAGTTTGTCATGTTTCTCTTTTTGAGTGCTTTCTATTTCAGTTACAATGAGTGTTTATTCTTGTTTTAAGGAAAAAAGATTTATTTATTTTGAAAGTCATAGTAACAGAAAGAGGGAGAGACAGAGATGTTTCATCCACTGGTTCACTCCTAAGATGGCTGCTATGGCAGGCACTGGGATGGGTTGAAGCCAGGAGCTTTATCCGGGTCTCCCACGGGGGTGGCAAGGGTCAAACCCTTGGGCTATCTTATGCTTCTTTTCTAAGACATATTAGCACAGATCTGTTTTGGAAGTAGAGCAGCTGGGACTTGAACCAGTGCCCACGTGAGATGCTGTCATTACAGGTGGTGGCTTTACCCACTATACCACAACATCAGCACCTTAATAGTTTTTTTGCTAGTAGGTTATACATAGCATTATGAAAAAGAAAAGTAAATTTACAAGAAATAAAATGAGGAGATGGTGTTGTGGTACATCCCACATGCGCACTGGTTCAAGTTACAGCTGCTCCACTTCTAACCCAGCTCCCTGCTAATTTGTCTAGGAAAGCAGTGGAAGATGCCAAGCACTTAAGCTTCTGCCACCCACATGGGAGATGCAGATGGAGTTCTAGGTTCCTGACTTCAGTCTGGCCCAATCCTGACTCTTGCAGCCCTTTGGGGAGTGAACCAACAGATGAAAGATCTCCCTGTCTCATGCATATGCTCTCACTCTTGCTCTCTCTGTCACACTGCCTTTCAGATAAGTAGAATTTTTTTTAGAAAGAAGAAATTAAACGAGATAGCTTAAGTTAAAATCAATCATTTGTTTAATCTGCTGCCAGAATTTCTCCTGCCTGGGGGTGATAAAAAAAAAGCCAAATGTCCTTTTGTATTTGTGAAGGCTAGAATTGTCTTTAGGCTAGTGATTATTTTAATAATCTGAAAAAGTTATTAGATGATATAATCATCCTAAACAGTAAAGACCATGATAAGAATTATTTAAAAACTCATTTATTTATTTATTTGAAAAGCAAAGCTAGAGAGAGAGAAGAGGAGGAGGGGGAGGGAAAGGGAGAGAGGGAGGGGAAGGGGAAGGGGAAGGGTTCACTCCTCAAATGGCCTCAGCAACCAGGTCAGAGCCATGTTGAAGCTAGGAGCCAGGCTGAAGCCAAGAGCCAGGAGCTCCATCCTGATTTCCCCATGGGTGCAGGGCCCAAGTATTTGGGCCATCTTTAGCTCTCTTCCCAGGCAGGAGGCTGAATTGGAAAAGGAGTAGCCTGTATTGGAACCAGCACTCTGATATGGGATGCTGGTGTCCCAGATGGTGGCTCAGTCAGCTCTACCACAATGCTGGCCCCACATCATAAGCAATTTTAAGTTAAAGATTGTTAAAATGTTTTATTTACAATTTTGGTTTTGTCTTGACAGTAGAGGAATTCCATGGACATCTTTTTATGTTTTAGTCTTTAGCAAATATAAAAAATTACCTGATAGCTTTCCTTCAGATTCAAAGAAATCTGAACTTAAAAATGTACTTCTCATGTCTTTTCCTTGTATCTTTTGTATATGTTCAAACTGACCAATTTTCATAAAGAAAATTTCTCTAGAAATAAAAAAATTGCTCCTAACAGTAAAGACAGAAAGCAGTAGAAGCATAATCTTAATATACTTGTTAAGTAAAATGTTTATTATACTAAGTTTTAAGGAGATGATATGGTCAAGTTCATTCAATCAGTAATTTGGAAGGCACTTAGCTGCGGGAAGCAATTACTGAGGCCAGCCCCGCAGTGTATAGGGGTAAGCTGCCTACAGTGCTGGCATCCCATATGGTTGCCAGTTGGAGTCTTGGCTGCTCTACTTCTGATCCAGCTCCCTGCTGATGTGCCTGGGAAAGCAGCAGCAGAAGCGCCCAAGTTCTTGGGCCTCTGCACCAACATGGGAGACCCAAAAGAAGTTCCTGGGCTCCTGGTTCCCGGCTTCAGACCAGCCCAGCCAGATGCTGCCATTTGGGGAGTGAACCAGTGGATGGAAGATCTCTCTCTGTCCTCCTCTTTCTGTAACTCTCTCTTTCAAATAAAATAAGTAAGTCTTAAAAGAAAAGAAAGCAAATACAATTCTGCCTCACCTAAGTTGAGAATACAATTGTTCACCTTTCTGTATCCATGAAATTAAATAGTTACTGAAGTGCTAAATAGAGAAGTATTAACAAATGAGACCATTCCATTATAAACAAAAAAAGTATAATAGGAATTCCTAAGTATTGAGGAAATGAAAGGAAAAACATTTCAAATGAAGCTTAGTTTATTAACATGAAAATGTATTGTAAAGAGTTCATCTTAATTCACTTTTACTTATTTTTTCCCTTCCTAACTATAAGACTACTTTTTCTGACACAAATGATTTTATGTGACTATGGCACAGAGAGTCATGCTTTTAAAAGGTTTATAAAATAATAAGCAAACATTTGGAACAGCAAATTTTTTTTATCTAGTAACAAAAATACTATGTTTATGAAGTCTCCCTTGAGAAATGTGAAGATGTTTTCATTTTCCTTTACAGTGCAACAAAGAATAAAATGAGCTGATGGATAAATGGATAAATGGATGGATGAATGGATGGATAGATGATAAAATAATATTGTAAGGTGATAATGACATAATTGAGGAGATACGTATGTGTTCCTTCAACTTTGCTGTATGTTTGCAAAATTTTCATAATAAGATGTTGGGGCAAATATATATTATACTGGAGAAGTATTTATACTTAAAATTCAGAAAAAAGTAGTCTTTAGGAAATGCATCATCTTATGTAAAATATATATGATAAGCAAAAGAAGTCATTTTGTGACTAGCCGTTCTTAACCAATTCCATTTCTAAATAGCTTTTTCAGTGATATTTTTTACTAATGGAGCATACCTAGTAAATAGAACAATTATATGAAATCATTTCAGAGAATATGAATACTAAATAAGTTACCTAAGGACATTCAGAGAACAATATAGAACGATCTTCAAAGAAAAACTTCCTGGTCAGATAAAAATTCTAGACATTATATTTAAAATATTTATTGAAAACATTGTTGAGCTGGCAGGAAATTAAGGGAAACACTCAGAGGTTGAAATGGCAAGGATGCTTGACTCCATAAGCATAAGCAACTCAAATTCTGCCTTGAGGGCTTGTGCTGGTACCTGGCAGTGAGTTGCTTGGTGTAAAAAGGGTGTGGACTCAGGTTAGGAGATAAAGCTGGGCCGGCGTGGCTCACTAGGCTAATACTCCGCCTTGCGGCACCGGCACACCGGGTTCTAGTCCCGGTCGGGGCGCCGGATTCTGTCCCAGTTGCCCCTCTTCCAGGCCAGCTCTCTGCTGTGGCCAGGGAGTGCAGTGGAGGATGGCCCAAGTGCTTGGGCCCTGCACCCCATGGGAGACCAGGAGAAGTACCTGGCTCCTGCCATCGGATCAGTGCGGTGCGACGGCCTCAGCGCGCCGGCCGCAGCGGCCATTGGAGGGTGAACCAACGGCAAAGGAAGACCTTTCTCTCTGTCTCTCTCTCTCTCACTATCCACTCTGCCTGTCAAAAAAAAAAAAAAAAAAAAAAAGAGAGAGAGATAAAGCTGAAGGCTCAAGCAGAGTGGAAGACTGGATCAGAGATTCTTAAATCTATGATCTTGAAAGGTAGCACCCTTCCTGAGAGAACTAAAAGCAAGGAAAATAAGGGATGCAAAAAAGAATGGTGGGGGAAAAACAATGAAAAACTTGTGGGAATCTAAACAAAAGTTAATCATGTAAAGCATATACTCTAATGTTTAATTCAAGGGGTTAAAAACTAAGATCAAATGAAGTTCTGAAAAATAATAACATATAAATCCAAAGGGGAATGGAAAGTTGAAATATTCATTTAAGTTCAGGATAAAGATCAAGGTAAAGATCAAGATATTTATTTTTATTTTTTCTCAATGCTTATGCTAATGAGATATTAAAACAAAGAGAACAGATTTGACATAGTTCATAGATACAACTTGAAGAATATAATACTTCCCTCCCTCTCCTTTCTTTGTTTCTTTGTAAGTTTTTGAGATAACGTATTTTTAATTTACCTTATAGTCAAAGGCTTAATGCTCCACTAAATAGCAAGTAAAGACCCTAGTTCAGCAGAAATTTAGGCAGGGGCTATAAATGATAATCAAATGAAAAGATAATAATTGCTAGCAGATTTTAAAAAATTATTTATGTACTTATTTATTT
Organism: Oryctolagus cuniculus; assembly: GCF_964237555.1. Taxonomy (NCBI): domain Eukaryota; kingdom Metazoa; phylum Chordata; class Mammalia; order Lagomorpha; family Leporidae; genus Oryctolagus; species Oryctolagus cuniculus. The sequence continues at coordinate 139,492,189 of NC_091433.1, forward strand.
GAAAGGCAGAGCAGCAGAGAGAGGGGGAGAGAGGTTTTTTGTCTGGTGGTGCATTCCTCAAATGAATACAATAGCTAGGTCAGGCCTGGGTGAAGCCATGAAGCATTCTAGTGTCCCTCATGGGTGACAGGGGCCCAAGTGCTTGGGCCACTCTCTGCTGGCTTCCTAAGCATATTAGCAGAGAACTTGGATAAGAACCCAAAGAGGTGGACTTGAGTTGCCACTTTGATATATGATATGCCAGCATTGTAAGCAGCAGCTTAACCTGCTGTACCATAGCAACAGCCTCTAATACTAGATATTATTAAGTAAAATAAACATCGCAGAATTTCTAAGGTAATCACCAGAAGAAATAGTATATATAATTTTCAAACATGTAGAGGGAAAATTTTGGATACAGAAAAAAACAGTTTAGAAGATGGTAAGAATTGGGGGCAGGTGGAACATGCTGAGGAAGGAGATGGAAAATAGAAAGCACACAGTGAGGTTGTAGAACTGAATCCACAGATTTATATATGGAACTACTGTATATATCTTAAAATTTTTTATATTGGAAAACAAAAAAAGACTCAGTGAGCATTGCAAATTTAAGAAATTCAAGAAGTATTAGTAAGATAAACCCAAAGGAAGCAGAAAGAAGGTAATAAAGATGAGTTTATAAATGAAAGTAACAGAAACCAAAATTTTTAAACATTAATAATAAAAGTAAATATTTGTTTTTAAACAAGATATGTAAAACACAAAAATAATAAAGGGAATACAGTAAAAAACTTCATAACAACAAACTTGAAAAATTGTTAAAATAAAAACTGATGCTGTGGCACAGTGTGGTAAGCTTTGGACACCCACATACCATATCAGAGTGTCAGTTGGAGTTCTGGCTACTCTACTTCTGATCCAGCTTCCTGCTGATATGCCTTTGAAGGCAGTGAGTGATGATGGCCCCTGCCACCACTGTGAGAGATCTGGATGGAATTCTTGACTCCTGGCTTTGGCCAGACCTAGCCCTGACTCTGCAGTCATTTGGGTAGTGAACCAGCTGATAGAAGATATCTCTCTTGCTCTTTATATCTCATGCTTTGCCTTTCAAATAAATAAATTTTAATGGAAAAATGATAAAAATTAGCTAGAGAAAAGTAAGATCTGAATAGCACTATAACCATTAAAGAAATTAATAATTAATGTTTTTCCCACAAAGTAAACTACAGTCCCAACATTTTTTTTAAAGATTTATTTATTTACTTGAAAGTCAGAGTTACACAGAAATAGAAGGAGAGGCAGAGAGAGAGAGGTCTTCCATCCGCTGGTTCACTCCCAAGATGGCTGCAACGGCTGGAGCTGCACTGATCCGAAGCCAGGAGTCAGGAGCTTCTTCCAGGTCTCCTGCATGGGTGCAGGGGCCCATGGACTTGGACCATCTTCTGCTTCTTTCCCAGGCCATAGCAGAGAGCTGGATTGGAAGTGGAGCAGCTGGGTCTTGAACTGGCACCCATGTGGGATGCAGGCACTTCAGGGGATGGCTTTACCCGCTGCACCACAGTGCCGGCCCCCCAACATGTTTTTAATCAGTGAGGTTTCATCACTGTTCACCCAACTCTGTTTTTAGTCCTTTTTTTATTGAAGATTTATTTATTTATTTTGAAAGTCAGTTACAGAAAGGGAGAGGAGAGACACAGAGAGAGGAATCTTCCAACGCTGGTTCACTCCTCAGATGGCTGCAATGGCCAGGCTGAAGCCAAGAGCAAGGAGCGTCTGGGTTTCCCATATGGATTCATGGGCCCAAACACTTGGGCCATCTTCTACTGCTTTTCTCAGGCCACTAGTAGGGAGCTGGATCAGAAGTGGAGGATGCAGGACATGAACTGGTGCCCACATGGGATGCTGGCACCACAGACAGAGGGTTAACCTACTACACCACAGCACTGGCTCCTTTAGTCCCTTTTTAAAATACATTTTTTTTTCTTTTTCTTTTTGACAGGCAGAGTGGACAGTGAGAGAGAGAGACAGAGAGAAAGGTCTTCCTTTGCCGTTGGTTCACCCTCCAATGGCTGCTGCGGCTGGCACACCGCGCTGACCCGAAGGCAGGAGCCAGGTGCTTCTCCTGGTCTCCCATGGGGTGCAGGGCCCAAGCACTTGGGCCATCCTCCTCTGCTCTCCCAGGCCACAGCAGAGGGCTGGCCTGGAAGAGGGGCAACTGGGACAGAATCCGGTACCCCCATTTTTTTTTCTTAAGTTAAAATCATTGAGGGGCCGATGCTGTGGCTTAACAGGTAAAGCCACCACCTGTAGTGCCAGCATCTCATATGGGTGCCTGTTCGAGTCCCGGCTGTTCCACTTCCAGTCCAGCTCTCTGCAATGGCCTGGGAAAGCAGTGTAAGATGGCTCAAGTCCTTGGGCCCCTGCACCCACGTGGTTGACCCGGAAGAAGTTCCTAGCTCCTGGCTTCTGATTGGCACAGCTCCAGCCATTGCAGCCAGTTGGGGAGTAAGCCAGCAGTTGGGAGACCTCTCTCTCTCCACCTTTCCTTCTCTCCCTTTGTAACTCTTTCAAATAAAAAAAAAACTTTAAAATAAAATAAAATAATTGATTATATAAACGTTTAATTAATCTTCAGAAATATAAAAACTATGAATCACTGAAGGAGTCCGTGAGACTTTTGCTCTTTGATCTGGGACTCAGGTTTAAAGATTGTTTAACCCTTAGAAAGTGGTCTGCATGCATCTCAACAGACCCTTATTTAGGGAATGGATGAAATAGCAAAAAGGAAAAAATAAGCTGGAGGGAACAGTAGTAGACATCTCAAATCCTTTCACAGTAAGCACCTCAAAAGATGTGATTTTATATTTGAACGAGTTTGTTTTCATCTTTGCCTAGTTAAGAATGGTTGAGAAGAAAGCCATGGGTTTGAGATCTCTTTAAATTTTTCTGACAGAGTGAAGGATCTTTTATCATAATGACAATTTTAAGAAATTTGTGATACTAATCCTTAAATTAGGAAACCAAACAAAATTGACAGAAGTAACTTGAACGCCATTCTATGAACAAATTTTGTACATCTGGCTCTTCTTAGGGCTACCCTTTTTGAGCTAATGAGGTGTGACAGTCAGGGTATGGCCTAGTTTTCCTAATGTTCTGTAGTGACTTAATGGTATCAGATCATAGATTTAGATCCTTGATCCATTTTGAGTTAATTTTTATATAAAGTGTAAGGTAGGGGTCTTGTTTCATATTCTGAACACAGAGATCCAATTTTCCCAGCACTATTTATTGAAGAGACTGTCCTTTCCAGGGAGTGGTTTTAGTTCTTTTGTCAAATATAAGTTGGTTATATGTGGGTTGATTTCTGGGGATCCTATTCTTTTCCATTGCTCTATTTTTCTGCCAGTACAAGGCTTTTTTGATTATAACTGCCATGTAGTATGTCTTAAAACATGGTATTGTGATGTCTTCAGCTTTGTTTTCGTTAAGATTGCATTTTTTTTAGATTTATTTATTTATTTATTTGAGACGCAGAGTTACAGACAGAGAAAGAGACAAGAGAGAAAGGTCTTCCATCCACTGGGTCAGTCTCCAGATGGCCACAATGGCCAGAGCTGGGCTGATCCGAAGCTAGGATGCAGGAGCTTCTTTTGGTTCACCCATGTGGGTGCAAGAGTCCAAGAGCTTGGGCTATCTCCCACTGATTTCTCAGACCATAACAGGGAGCTGTATTGAAAATGGAGCAGCTAGGCCCTGAACCAGCACCCATATAGAATGCTGGCACTGCACATGGAGGCTTAACCTACTATGCCACAGTGCCAGCCACTAAGATTGCATTTGATAAAATACAGCATCCTTTCCTGATAAAAATCTTAAGCAAATTGAGTACCGAAGGATAATTCCTCAACATATTCAAGGCAATAAACAACAAACCAACAGCCAGCATCATATTGAATGAGGAAAAATTTGGAAGCATTTCCACTAAGATCTGAAACCAGACAAGGATGCTCGCTTTCAGTATTGCTATTAAATATAGTTCTGGAAGTTTTAGCCACAGCCATTAGGCAAGAAAAAGAAATTAAAGGGATACAAATTGGGAAAGAAGAAGTCATTTCTCAAAAGGAAGAGATAAGAAGGGCCAAAAAAAATTTCAGTATCTAATTATTAAGCTAAGTGATTGGCTATTATCAAAAACGAATGCAAACTTAACATTTTTTATAGGTGCACAGACTGAGAAGATGGACAACCAGTGGGTCATGGGCATTACCTTTGCAACTTCCTGTGTTTTGTGACCAAAAGCAAATGAATTATTATTATTTTTTGGTGAGGGAAAAAGTTTATTGGGGAAACCTGACAGACTGAAAGGAAAGGGCAAAGAAGGAAAAGAGGGAGAAGGAGAGCATAAGAGAGATCAAGAGAGGTCAGGAGATGGAGAGAAGGAGAGAGAGAGCGTGCCACATGTTTAGGAACAGGTCCTTTTAAAACTTTGCTGGGGGGCGGGCAGGGAAGTAGGAGCAGTGAATCCCATTAGGGTGGGGCTAGAGCTGACACTGGTGGTTGGGCCATGTGGCCACCTGGCTTCCAGCAATGTCAGCTGGGGCTAGAGCCTAGGATGGTGTCAGGGTGCATCCTGCCATAGATAAGACTGTGCCAATTTCCTAACATTCCCCCCTTTTGTTTTTTATAAAGCAGAAGTTGTATGGGATTACATTAGTCCCAAAAGTCTAGGAGGGGCAGAGGGATGATGATCTGTCTTTAGAGCTACTTCCTGCTGACATGGGGCAATGAGGTACTCTTCGCTGGCATGGGGTGATGTCTCAAGCTGCTGTCTCGTGGGTGGGGAGCTGAGTATATCCCTGTAGCAACATTTGGTTGACTGCCTGGTTGCTGAATGTCTTGGTTTATTCCATTATCACCTCCTGTAAACACTTAAACAGACACTGTAGTATAAAAGCCAGGGTGAGAATAGCAACCAGTGATTCTATGAGTGGCATTAACCAAGTAATGAGAGGATTTCATAGAGGAGAGGAAATGAGGGGGGTTTCTGGACCCTTGTGAGGACTCTTTGATGGATGTGGTCCAAAGCTGATCCCAGCCAAGACTAGGAGAAAGGCCACTCAACTTTTGCAGGTAGAGGGGTTTGTCTATGGAGAAATTCTGAACAGTCATAAAACATTAAGTGGGGGAGAAGACCATCAATACATACAGGTCAGGAATAGAGCCATTGATGTAAGAGTAGAGGCTGTGATTATAAAGGAATTAGGTCCATGTGGGCTTGAAAGGGTCTAGAACAAAGGACAGAGTCATTACTAGAGAACATAGAAAGGTGTTATCTAAGCCACAACTAAGTTTTCTGATTGAGAGGCAAATAGAAACTGACAGAAGGAGCTTGGTAGTAATCTGGTCGGTGGGGTACATCATAAGGGAGATGTGAACCTCTTGGGAAGGCACCCTGTTGACTTCCATTACCTAGCTGGCCTGGGAGGAGAGCTGGTCAAGTAAAGGCAGGTAGCATCTCTAACAGGAAGTTTACAGTTCTGCCTGCAATGTTACTGACCCTAGTTGGCTATCCCCTCAGCAGCAGTGGTCACTTTGGAAGCTGGGCCAAGTGAAAAGCTTTTTAGCTTAGAGCCAGCAAGATCTGTGGCTCTGACCTGGGTGTCCTTCGACTCCAGGACAGTTCCATTTCCAGTGATCCAATTCTTGGCTGGCAGAGCTGCCAGGACTCTTCATAAGCTGACTTCTGCTGAAGCCCCAGGCTTTCCACATTGAAAGCCACTGCAGTGGACTGGCCTGTTGGGTCTTTACAAGGGCAGATCACTGTATAGAGTAGCCTTTAATGGGCCTGCCACCTGTCTTTACATTTCTTCTGATGCCTAGCTTTCTTTTCCTCCTGGGGAAATAAATTATTTTTAAAGACAAAATATTATTTGAAAGCTCTTGACGAAGGGGAATTGAATATTATTACTGTATTTGTATCTTTGTAGTAGATTGCTGTCATTTTGTAGGGTTACATATAGAGGAAGATCTTAAATTCTCAGAGTATACCACATACTAGAATGCAGGTGCTGTGAAGACCTTGCTAAGGAAGCACATACCTGTATTAATTCTTTCCTCCATGTCAGCCATAAGTTTGCTGAACTCAGATTTATGCCATCTGGCTTTTAATTAAAGTTTTAAAATTTTATTTGAAGGGCAGAGAGACAGAGGCATATATAGATCTTCTTTCTGTTGGTTTACTTCCCAGATGCCTGCAACAGCCAGGGCTGGGCCAGGCAGAAGGTAGGAGTCTGGAATTCAATACAGGTTTCCCTATTGACTGGCAGGGACCCAAGTACTTGAGTCATCACCTTTTACCCCCAACAAGGGTGCACGTTAGCAGGAAACTAGAATTGGAAGTGAAGCTACCACTCCTACTCAGGCACTCTGATATGGGATGCTGGAGTCCTAAGTGATGTTTTAACCACTGCAACAAAGTTATTTAATCCTTACAACAGTATGTATTTCTCCCCATTTCAAGTTACTGCATGTCATGGGAACTTTGCTTTGGCTGCAAATGCCAAGGCTGAGCTTATAAAACGGGTCAACTAATTACAACCCACCTCCCATTTTTGTAAAGACAGCTTTATTAGCAGATAGCCAAGCCTGTTTGTTTACATGTTATCTATGGCTGATTTCATACTATAATAGCAGAGTTTAGTTGTGGCAGAAGTTGTGTATCCGTCAAAGTGTATTTACTATCTGATTCTTCACAGAAAAAGTTCACCAATTTAAAACTAAATAGCAAGAGATACCTAGTGTTGTTTGGAACAGGCAGCCTGAGTATAAAAACGAAAAGGGAAGGATGATAAAAAAACAAGTTCTGTTTGTGATGCTTTGTTAATTACATTAAAAATAAGAACTTTTCGAGTCAATGGACTACTGGCACTAAGAAATTGATAGTTTAGTATATGAGATTGGGTCAAGCAGTGACCAAACATAGAGGGGATGGGATAATCCTAGCTGTGCCCTAACAGTGGTAGATTGGGCCCACTTATGAGATAGCACTGTTTCTGTATGTTAGTGTGTAGAAACGTGGGAAAAGGTGATGGGCAGGAATAAAAGGCTCCCATCAGTGTATAATGAGATGACAAAAAGGCATCTTTGTCTCTTAGGTTCTAGGTCATTGTTTGAATAGGAGCAACCATCAAGGTTTATTAAGAACTAATATTTTTTAAAATTAATCTTTCAGTTTTGAGAAACTGTAGAGTCACATGCAATGTAAAAAATAATGCAGAGATCCTAGTTACCCTAATATAGCTTCCCCTAATGATAATATCTTATAAAAATTATAGTATATTACATTAGCATGTTAACATTAATACAGTCAAAATACAGAACATTTCTGTCACCATGAGGATTCTTTAATTGCCCTTTTATAACCATACATTCCTCTCACCCCACTCGCTCTGACCCCATGGCAATCCCAATTCTCTATTTTTTAAAAGATTTATTTGTTTTTTTGTTTGAAAGAATAAAAGGGAGAAAGACCATCCATTGCTGGTTCACGCCCCAAAAGCCTACAATATCCTGGGCTGGACCAGGTCAAAGAGAGGAACCTGAAACTCCAGCAGATCGTCTGTATGGGGAGAAGGGACTCAGTGCTTGAACCATCATCAGCTGCCTGCCAGGTGCAGCAGCACCTACCAGCAGAGTAACCTATAGTCTGTCCCACACACTCCAATATGGATGTAGGCATCTAAAGTGGTGGCTTAATCCACTGTGCCACTATGCCCGCACCATGTTCTCCATTTTTATAGATCTGTCATTTCAAGAATGTTACATAAATGAGTTTATACCGTATGTACCCTTTGCAGATTGGCTCTTTACACTCAATGTAATTCTTTTGCTGTTAATCCAAGTTGTTGTATGTATCAGTAGTTCTGTTCTTTTTGCTACTGAGTAATATTCTATGGTATGGATATACCACAGTTTGTTTAACTATTTACATATTAATCTGAGTTTCCTCTGTGTACTGTTTTTTATGTGGACATAAGTTATAATTTCTCTGGGATAGATGCCTAGTAGGTACTTGCTGGGTTGTATGGTAGTTGAAGTTTCACTTTTCAGAAATTGCACATCTGTTTTCCAGGGTGGCTGTATTTTATGTTGCCATGAGGAACTGACTGAGTTTCTCCACCTTCTCTGTATTTTGTGCTGCCATTACTTTTTATTTTAGTAATTCTGAGGTATACAGTGGCTGTAATTTAATTGCCCTACAGATAATAATGTTGAACTTTTTTTCATATAATTATTTACCATTAGTATATCTTCTTTTGTGAAATGTCTGTATCTTTTATCTATTTTCTAATTATTTTTGTTGGCTTTTTGTCCTTAAGTTTGTAAAATTTTTAAAATAGTCTGGAATTCTACAAATGAAGAAAACATGGAATAGAACGGGACTGAATTATTACATGAATTAAATACAGTCATGATTTAACAAAAAAATTACGTTCAAAAGGGATAGTGCATTACTGGTTTCTCATTACTATCACAATCATTACACACTGACTGTGATGCAGCTGGAGTCAGTAGATTAATGGCATATGCACCATACTTGTGATGAATGAATACCAGCTTCCAAAGCATAGAGCCAGTATCCTCAAGGTAGAGAATGTATCGTTGTTTTGCATATGTGTGTGTGTGTGTGTGTGTGTGTGTATGTCTGTGTCTGTGGCCTTATTGGAAGCCAAGGAAAGGCCATGGGAGACACTGGCTTTAGGCTTCTCTTTTTGTTTTGTTTTTGAACCCAGGTTAAACTAAGAACCTTGAACCATGTTCAGGCTTCCAGTTGCTGACTTTTCACATACAACTTTCTATAGTTGGCCACATTATTCATCTCATGATATAATCTGTTCAGTTGTATTTTGTTATACTACCAAATTAAAATATTATTAAAAGGTATGAACACTAAACATTGAAAATGGTTTCACATTGATTTCTGAAGTATACTCATAGCTGTTGCCATCTATGAACTTACTTATCACTATAATTACATAAAATTCATTGAGAGAAGAAATTACGTTACTCTCCCCTTTTTGTTAAGAAATAAACATAGAGGGGCTGGCGCCATGGCTTACGTGGTTAATACTCCACCTGCAGCGCTGGCGTCCCATATGGGCACCAGGTTCTAGTCCCGGTTGCTCCTCTTCCAGTCCAGCTCTCTGCTGTGTGGCCTGGGAGGGCAGTGGAGGATGGCCCAAGTGCTTGGGCCCCTGCTCCTGCAGCTCCGGCAGCTCCGGCCATAGCGGCCATTTGGGGAGTGAACCAATGGAAGGAAGACCTTTCTCTCTCTCTTTCTCTCACTGTCTATAGCTCTACCTGTCAAATAAAAAAAAAAAAGGCCAGCGCCGCGGCTCACTGGGCTAATCCTCCACCTTGCGGCGCAGGCACACCGGGTTCTAGTCCCGGTCGGGGCGCTGGATTCTGTCCCAGTTGCCCCTCTTCCAGGCCAGCTCTCTGCTGTGGCCTGGGAGTGCAGTGGAGGATGGCCCAAGTGCTTGGGCCCTGCACCCCATGGGAGACCAGGAGAAGTACCTGGCTCCTGCCATCGGATCAGTGCGGTGCGACGGCCTCAGCGCGCCGGCCGCAGCGGCCATTGGAGGGTGAACCAACGGCAAAGGAAGACCTTTCTCTCTGTCTCTCTCTCTCTCACTGTCCACTCTGCATGTCAAAAAAAAAAATTAATTAATTTAAAAAAATTTAAAAAAAGAAATACAGAGAAGTGTTAAAAACTTAACACTGTTCTGACAGCTTTTAAAATTACATAGAGACAAATATTTTACAATTTTAATTATTTGAAAAACAACATTTTATTAACAAAATTCAGGCTAGAATACAGTGGTGGGAGAAAACATCTAAGAAAGTGTTGACTGTTGGCATTTATGTAGGTAAACAAAGCATCATGGAAGCTTTTTGTTGTTAAAGATTTATTTATTTATTTGAAAGGCAGAATCAGAGAGACAGATACAGATCTTCTATCTGCTGGTTCACTCCGGTGCCCATATAAGCAGATGGCAGCTTAATGCTTGCCAGTCCCTATCATGGAAGCTTTTAACTTGCTTTTCTGTGCTGCAAAAATAGCTGACATTGCCAGGAGACTCCAAAAGCTTCCTGTTAATACCTACATAAAGCAAAAGTCCAATTTAGGGCCAAAATTGAGCAGACAGGCAGAGTTATACCCACTGCACCACAGTCCCTCCTCTTCTACATATTGTATACTGTATTCTGCAGAGAAAGGGTTTCAACCCTCTGCTGTTTGCAGTGCTATCAGGGGCTGGTGGGATTGGTGGCCCTGAAACAGCTGTTGGGAGGCAAGGGAGCATACAAAAGAGAAACACAGTGTGAAGGGGAGGAAATCCTCTGCCCAAAAATGCCTCCATTTCCATCTTTCTGAAAAGGAGGGCTGGAATCTAGCTGAATCCTTGAATGTGAATCAGGAGAGCTTGCTACTTGGTGGAATGATCCTGCTGTTTTCTTGTTAAGAGACAGATCCCTGCTGTGAGAAGACCCAGGGTGCCAGGTGCTCTACTCAGTTTTTTCTCTTTCCTCTTCTTCACTTTCCTCCTTGAAGGATAAAAATAAGACTTTATTCTTGATCCAAATTATTTCAAACTTCAATTGCATCATTTCAATGTAGGTTTGTACACCTTTTATAAGAGAGATTAAATGGAAAGAAACCAACTTAGGGTTTTATTTCCGGAGAATGCAGACTACATTTAGTATTTTTTTTTTAAGATTTATTTATTTGAAAGTCAGTTACAGAGGGAGAGGGAGACACACATACACAGAGAGAGAGAGAGAGAGAGAGAGAGAGAGAGAAGAGAAAAGAAAGGGAGAGAGAAAAAAAGAAAGGGAGGGAGAGAGATCTTCCATTTTCTGGTTCATTCCCCAGATGGCCAAAACTGCCAGGGCTAGCCAGACTGAAGCCAGGAGCCAAGAGCTTCTTCCAGGTCTCCTGTATGGGCAGCAGGGGCCCAAGCATGTGGGCCATTTTCTGCTGCTTTTCCCAGGCCATTAGCAGGGAGCTGGATTGAAAGTGGAGCAGCTGGGACATGATCGGGTCCCCAATATAGGATGGTGGAATTGCAGGCAACAACTTTACCCACTATGCCACAATACCAGCCCCTGCATTCAGTATTTATAATGAGAAATGCTAATTAGACTTTATTTTTACATATTTTATTTTTTCACTGAATAATCAGAAATAATTTCTTTATAAAGAATTCATATATAGAGAGATAGTTTAAGGGTAGGAAATGGTTATATCCAGTGGTTAATTTGATTCAGTATAGAATAGAGAGAAATTTTTTGGGTTTTACATTAATTAAAATAATAAAAATAGAGGAAAATAAGTGTTCAGTACTTTATGACTTAGACATAATAAATTACACTTACATACATTTAAGCTATGATCTAAATTATTTTACTTTTGAAATTTATGACCCAAAGAAAACCCATCGGTTATAATTTCTAGTAAAGCACCAGAACTTCCAATAAACTTCTATGATTTATATATGATCCTAGAATAAATCAGGCACTTCTCTTTATATTGTACAGACAATATTTAATATGAACAATTAATGCATGTGAATTTTTAACAGTGATTAATCACAAAATGTCATCCCTCTACTCAACATATGGCATACAGACCGCTCCTGCTTTATCAATAGGACAAATTTGAGGCAAACTCAGCTGTAGTTTCCATGAAGGGGCACTGAGAAACACTTCTCAGTGCTTTTATAGACATCTCACCCAGCATGCTTTCAGGGAAATAGTTAATACTGGTGTTTCATCAACTCAGCTTTTATGGAAAGTTTTGATGTCTAGAGCCAAATGTATTCATATGCTTGTGATATCCTGCCTGACCACTACTCTAGATTTTTTGCGTATTCTTGGTGAAACAGTTAAACTTCTCCTTTGCCAGGGCCCTGTCACTTTTTTTTTTTAATTTTTATTTTATTTATTTGAAAGGCAGAGTTAGAATGAAGGAGAGAGAAAGATCTTCATCCACTGGTTTACTCCGCAGATGGCCGCAATGTGCTGGTGCTGGACCAAACTGAAGCCAGGAGCCACAAGCTTCTTCCAGGTCTTCCATGTGGGTGCAGGGGCCCAAGCACTTGTGCCATCCTCTCCTGCTTTCCTAGACCCATCAGCAAGGAGCTGGACTGGAAGAGGAGCAGCCAGGAGTTGGACTGGTGCCCAGCTAGGATGCCAGTGCTTCAGGTAGTGGCTTAACTCGATACAGCACTGCACCAGCCCCATCAGGTCCTATCTTTTTACTGGTATTCTTATCTTTAAATTGTACCTGCTGCCATGGTTAGTTTGGAGCTTTGTGTTTCAACTTATTTTGGACTGTTTAATTGGCATATAATTATTCTCTTAGTACTTTTTATGGTGTCATTAATATCTGTAGTTATAGCATAATAAACTATCATCAGAACCGGTATAAGCAGAATTAAATATATATGCATGGTTTCTACTATGTTTTATGGTAATAGTGTCCATCTGTTACCAGTTTACTCCTAGCTGACTGGAAAATGTTTTAGAAATAATATATTTAGTAAATTCTAGGCCGGTGCTGCGGCTCAATAAGCTAATCCTCCGCTTGCAGCGCCAGCACCCCATGTTCTAGTGCCAGTCGGGGTGCCGGATTCTGTCCCATTCACTCCTCCTCTTCCAGTCCAGCTTTCTGCTGTGGCCTGGGAGTGCAGTGGAGGATGGCCCAGGTCCTTGGGCCCTGCACCCGCATGGGAGACCATGAGAAGCACCTGGCTCCTGGCTTCAGATCAGTGCAGTACACTGGCCACAACGGCCATTGAGGGGTGAACCAATGGAAGGAAGACCTTTCTCTCTGTCTCACTATCCACTCTGCCTGTCCAAAAAAAAAAAAAAAAAAAAAAAGAACAGGAATAATATATTTAGTAAATTCTTAAATACAATGTGATTGATTGCATTCCATCATAATAATGGTCAACAATAATTATCATCATGAATAGTCCCTCTGGTAAGTATAGAGGAAGCACTGGTTGCGAATGTTCCCCTGACTCTTAAATGTCAGCTCTGCTATGTCACTGACAACCTGAGATTTCAGTCAGTTGCACAGTAGCATGCAGTAATTTTTTAAAAGTTCAAACTTTGGAATCAAATAGAACTAATTTCATAATTTATTGGGTACATAACTTTGGGCAAGTTACTGAAACTTTTATTTCGGTTTTACAGATGAAGAGTTTATCAACCTTTAATTAAAATGTCAAAATTATAATATATGAAGTGACCACTATGTATTAAGTACTTACTAAGTGATAGATAACAACCATTATGTTCATGGCTTTCTTTCCTGGTAGAGTTATTTAAGTCATAGTTTTTCTAACCTTTCATGTCAATAATTTTTCTAACTTTGTTAGTCCTAACACAGGACCTCAAGCATTAGAGATATTTCAAAAGCACCCTTTAAAAATAAGTATATAGCTGACAGTCTAGTTCTCATTAGCTTTTGAGTAACATTAAATAAAAATATATATATAGGGTCAAAAATAATGGAATTTGGTATTTCTAACATACTGTAGAAACCGTAGAGGAGGTTGCTGGATCTAGTCTCTGACATGACAGTGAAAAATGGGAGCTGCTTGATTTCTTTATTTCTTTTTTTTTTTTTAAGATATTTATTTATTTGAAAATGGTACAGAGAAAAGGAGACCTAGAGATCTAGACCCAGAGAGAGTAAGAGAGATCTTCCATCATTGGTTCACTTCTAAGATGGGCATAACAAGCAGGATTAAGCCAGGGACTTTATCTGAATCTCCCGTGTGGATGGCAGGTATCCAGGCACTGGAGCCATCTTCTTTTGTTTTTCCCAGTCCATCAGTAGGGAGCTGAATTGAAAGTGGAAAAGCCACTACACAAACTGGCACCCATATGGGATACTGGCATCACAGGCAGTGGCTCTACCTACTACACCCTTTGATTTCTTTTGTAATGACTGCAGTATGGCATTTCTAATCTCGAAATCCGAAAGCCTAGAAATCAGAGACCTGAAGAAGGATCTATAAGCCAACAAGTAGTTAATTCTTTTTTAGTGACAGCAGAGCAATACTGTTAGAGCATGAATTTAGAGCCAGACTTGGGTTCCCAGTCCTCCTATACAAATGAGTAGCTAGAGGACGCAGGGGAATTATCAACTTGCCAGATTTAGCAAAAATACAGGATATCCGGTTAAATTTGAAATTCAGATAACAAGACATTGTTTACTATTAGCATTTATATATTAATATTTAGTATTATGAGACATATGAAGATATTTTAAAAGAAAGTGAGTATATTTAAAAGAAAGTGAAAATAAGAGATGTTTATTTGGGTATAAAAAAATTAAAATCTGTGCATAAAAAGCTAATGGCGGCATCTGTTTTGCATAGTGGTTAAGTCACTACCTGGAATGTCCACATCCTGTATTTGAGTGCTTGGGTTCAGGTCCTATCTCTGCTCCTGATTCCAGCTCCCTGCTAATGAGTACCTGGGGTGCAGCAGTTGATGACTCAGAACCTAGATCCTTGCCATCTACATGGGAGACCCAGATTGAGATCCTAGCTTCTGACTTAAACCTGTCCCAGGCTTGGCTATTGTGGGCATTTGGGAAGTGAACAGCAGGTGGGAGTCCCTCAGGGACTCTTGAAATGAGAAACAGATGTCTTTAAGTGTCATCTTACCTATTAGGGCAAATACTGACACTAAACTTTTTTTTTAAAGGAAGATCATTTTAGAATTCAGAGCTATATTCTTGCCCTGTCTATACTTTTTTAAAAAAAGATTTATTTTTTTTTTTATTTGAAAGATAGTTACAGAGAGAGGTAGAGACAGAGAGAGCGGTCTTCCATCCTCTGGTTCACTCCCCAGATGGCCACAAAGGCCAGAGCTGTGCTGATCCGAAGCCAGGATCCAGGAGCTCCCTTGGGGTCTCCTATGTGGGTGCAGGGGCCCAAGGACTTGGGCCATCTTCCACTGCTATCCCAGGCCATAGCAGAAAGCTGGATCAGAAGAGGAGCAGCCAGGACTAGAATCGGTGTCCATATGGGATGCCAGCACTTCAGGCCAGGGCTTTAACCCACTGTGCCGCTGCACTGACCCCACTACAAAACTTTTTTTTCTTTCTTTTTTTTTTCTTTTTTCCCACTACAAAACTTTTAATTCTGTTTTACCACAAACCTTTTTAAGTATATTCATGTTATACTAAAGAAATTATCTGAAATTCAAATTTAACCAAGTGTCTTGTATTTTATCTGGCAATTATTAATTAAACTGTTGATTCTCATCAGTACTGTGGGGTTAATAGTAGTACCAATCTGATAAAGTTTTCGTGAAGATTAAATGAGTTAGTATATATATGGGCCAGCACTGTGGCATAGCAGGTAAAGCTGCCACCTGCAGTGCTGGCATCCCATATGCATGCCGATTCAAGTCCCAGCGGCTCCACTTCTGATCCAGCTCTCTGCTATGGCCTGGGAAAGCAGAAGATGGCCCACATACTTGGGCCCTGAACCTGCATGACAGACCCAGAAGAATTCTGCTCCTGGAAGTTCCAGCCATTGTGGCCAATTGGGGAGTGAACCGACCAATGAAAGACACCTCTCTCTCTCTGCCTCTCCTCTCTGTGTAACTCTGACTTTTACATTAATAAATAAAACAACAAAAAGTTTTAAAAAATGAGTTATTTAAAACCACTCAATACATAGGAGTATAGTTGAAATTCTTCAAACTTAAAAACCATTTATAAAAGCTCAGAGGTAATGTCATAGCCAATGGTAAGAGAAAGCTTTCCCTCTAAGATCAGGAACAAGACAAGGATGTCCACTTCTTGCACTGCTATTCAAAATAGGAGTCTTTACTAGAGCATTTAGACAAGAAAAAGAAGTGGAAGGAATCCAAATTGGAAAAGAAGTTAAACTGTCACTATTGGCAAATGGCATGATTCTGTTAGAAAAAACTGAGTTCATGGAAAATCTACTGGACCTGATGAATGAGTTGAGAAAGGTTGCAGGTTTCAGGATAAACATACAAAAACAGTAGCATTTTTATAAACTAACAGTGAACAATTTTATTTTGTTTCTTAATAGAAAACTTTTATTTAATAAATATAAATTTGAAAGTACAACTTTTTGGATTATAGCAGTCCTCCCCCCCATAGCCACCCTCCTACCCACAAACCATGCCAATTCCTACTCCCTCTCCCATCCCATTCTTCATTAAGATTCATTTTTTAATTCTCTTTATATACCGAATATCAGCTCTATACTAAGTAAAGATTTCAACAGTCTGCACCCACACAGACACAGAAAGTATAAAGTACTGTTTAAAGACTAATTTTACTGTTGATTCTCATAGTACAACACATTAAGGACAGAGATCCTACATGGGGAGGTGTACAGTGACTCCCGTTGTTGATTTAACAGTTGACACTCTTATTTATGATGTCAATGATCATCTGAGGCTCTTGTCATGAGCTGCCAAGGCTGGAAGCCTCTTGAGTCCACAAATTCTGACATCATTTAGACAGGACCCTGATCAAAGTGGAAGTTCTCTCCTCCCTTCAGAGAAAGGTACTTCCTTCTTTGATGGCCCCTTCTTTCCACCGGGATCTCACTCACAGAGATCTTTCACAATGAACAATTTTAAAGGAAATTAATAAAGCCATTTCATGTACAAAATATCCAAAAGAATAAAATACCTAGAGATAAATTTAACCAAAGAAATATTTACATATCAAAAGCTACAAAATACTGCTGAAATAAATAAAAAAGGCTAATTAGCATAAAGACATCCCATGTCTACAGATGGAAAAACTTAATAAAATGGTAGTGTTACCCAAAGCAAACTACAGAGTCAATGCAACCCCTCCCAAAATTCAAGTGGTTGTTTAGGGACAGAAATGAGAAAAGTTAACCCACAGGTTAATATGAAATTACAAAGGGGCCCAAACAGTCTTGAAAAAGAACAAATTACAGAATTGACACATCCTGATTTCAAAACTTACTACAGTTGTTTTTTGTTTGGTTTGGTTTGGTTTTTACTAAATTGTCAATTCAATGTAATTCAATGTAGAATAAATTGTCTTTTCAGCATATGGTAATACAACAGGTTATATATCTCTGTGGAGGAAAAACTAATCTTCTGTCTCATGCTAATGCAAAATATACTTGAAATGTCTTTTCACAGATATGAGGGGGGGGATGCTTTTAGCTTTCCCCCATTTAGTATGATATTTGGTGTCTGTCTGTGATCTGTAGCTTTTATAATTTTGAGGGATGTTCATTCTGTACCTGATTTGTAGAAGAGTTTTATCATTAAGGAGTATTGAATCTTATCAGATGTTTTCTCTGCATCTGTTGAGATGACCACATGGTTTTTGTTTTTCATTCTATTGAAGTGATTTATGATGTTTATTAATTTGCAGATGCTGAACCACCCTTGCATTTATGGGATAGATCTCACTTGATTGTGATGTGATTTTTTTGATGCAATTTTGGATTCGATTTGCTAGTATTTTGTTGAGAATCTTTACATCTATGTTCATTAAGGACATAGGTCTATGGTTTTCATTTCCTGTCATGTCTTTGGTTTTAGTGCCAAAGTAATACTGGCTTCATAGAAGACTTTGACAGCATTCTACCTTATTTAGTGTCTCAGAATAGTTTGCAGAGTATTGGTTTGCAGAGTATTGGAGTTACATACTCTGAATGTTTTGTAGAATTCAGTAGTAAAGCCATCAGGTCCTGAACTTTTCATTGATGGAAGACTTTTGACTACCAGTCTCATTGCTTGTTATGCGTCTGCTGATTTTCTATATCATCTTGATTTAATCATGGTAGATAATATGAATCAAGGAATTTATCCATTTCTTTGAGGTTTTCCAGTTTTGCATATAGTTCTTCATAGTAGTTTTTCTCTTGTTTAAAGAGAGCTTTTATTTAGTGAATACAAATTTCATAGGTACAGCTTTAGGAATATAGTGGTTCTTCCCCCCATACCCGCCCTCCCACCCCCATTCATGTCCCACCTCCTACTCCCTCTCCCATCCCATTCTTCATTAAAATTCATTTCAATTAACTTTATATACAGAAGATCAGTGCTATAAAAAGTAAAGATTTCAACAATTTACACACACACAAAGTATAAAGTACAGTTTGACAAGTTTTACAGTTAATTCTCGTAGTATTAAGCACAGTAGTCCTATATGAGGAGCAAGTGCACAATGACTCCTGTTGTTGATTTAACAGTTGACACTTATTTTTGACATCAGCGACCACCTGATGCTCTTGACATGAGCTGTCAAGGCCATGGAGGCCTTTTGAGTCCACAAACTCCATCGTTATTTAGACAGGGTCATATGCAAAGTGGGAGTCCTCTCCTCCCTTCAGAGAAAAGTACATCCTTCTTTGATGGCCCCTTCTTTCCACTGGGGTCTCATTCACAGAGAACCTTCATGTAGAACATTTTTTGCCACAGTATCTTGGCTTTCCATGCCTGAAATGCTTTCATGGGCTTTTCAGCCAGATTTGAATGCCTTAGGGGCTGATTCTGAGGTCAGAGTGCTGTTTAGGGCTTTTGTCATTCTATGAACTGCTGCGTGGACTGTTTCCCATGTTGGCACTTTCTCTCCTTTTTAATTCTATCTATTGTTATTACCAGACACTTGGCCTTATTTATGTGACCCCTTTGACACTTAATCCTATCTGTATGATCAATTCCATACTTAAGGTGATCACCTTAACATGTAAGATGGTATTAGTACCATCCAGCTTTATGGGATTTGTAGTCCCATGGCAAGTTTTTAGCTTTACCCTTAGGGGTAAGTTCATGTGAATGTGTGCTGAACTGTGTGTTAATGTGTTCTTCCCTCTCTCATTCCCACTCCTATTTTTTACTAGGATCTATTTTAAATTGAATTTAGATACCTATGATTATTTCAATGGTAAGTAAAGAGTTCAACAAATGGTATTATTTCAGTGGTGGCAGTTGTAATGTGTCCTTTTTCATCTTTAATTTTATTTATTTGAGTTCTGTTTTTTTCTTTGTTAGTCTGGCTAGAGGCTTATCTATTTTGTTTATCTTCTCAAAAAAATCACCATTTTTTTTTATCTTTTGTATTTTTTTAGTTTGAATTTCATTTATTTCTGCTCTGATCCTTTTTATTTTTCATCTCCTACTGATTCTAGGCTTGGTTTGTTCATGTTTTTCTAAGTCTTCAAGATGCATCATTAGGTCTTTAATTTTATATATATATATAATATATGTGTGTGTGTATATTAATGTAAGCACTTAATGCTGCAAACTTCTCTCTTAAGACCATTTTGTTACACCCCACAGGTTTTTTTTTTTTAAGAAGTATCTTCTTTATTTATTTGAAAGAGCTACAGAGAGAGGTTAGAGAGAGAGAGAGAGATTGTCCATCCATCGGTCCACCCCAGAATGGCCACAACGGCTGGAGCTGAGCTGAAATCAAACCAGTAGGCAGGAGCCTCCTCTGGGACCCCCACACCCAGGCCATCCTCTGCTGCCTTCCCAGGCATATTAGCAGGGAGCTGGATAGGAAGTGGAACAGCAAGGACTTGAACCAGCACCCACATGGAATGCCGGCATTGCAGGCCAGGGCTACTGCGCCATACCTCCAACCCCTCCCCACAGGTTTTGACATGTTGTGTTTTAATTTTCATTTATTTCAACAGAATTTTTGATTGCCTTTTTAAATTTCTTCAGTGACCCATTGATTATTCAGTAGCATGTTTTTTAATTTCCAAGTACTGATGAGTGTTCTGTTGTTCTTCTTGTTCATTTCTAGTTTTATTTCTTTATGGTCTGAGAAAATAGACAGTATGACTTCAGTTGTTTTTTATTTAAAGATTTATTTATTTATTTGAAGGCAGAGTTAGAGGCAGAGGCAGAGAGAAATAGAAGTCTTCCATCCACTGGTTCCGAGCCAAAGCCAGAAGCTTCTTCAGGACCTCCCATGTGGGGACAGGGGCCCAAGGACTTGGGCCATTTCTACTGCTTTCCCATGGCATAGCAGAGAGGTAGATTGGAAGTGGAGCAGCTGCGACTTGAACTGGCACCCATATGGGATGCCGGCACTGCAGGTTTTGGCTTTACCCACTACATAGCCCCAGCCCCTAATTTCAGTTTTTTTTTTTTTTTTTCTATTTGCTGAGACTTGATTTGTGGCCTAATATGTGGTCCATCCTTGAAAATGTTACATGTACTGATGAGAAAAAAATTATTCTATAGCTGTTGGGTGAAATATCCTGTAAATGTCTGTTATGTCCCCTTGTTTGTTAGTACATGTCAACTATGATGTGTCCTCATAGATTTTCTGTCTAGTGATCTGTTCATCAATGAGAGTGGGGTGTTGATGTCACCCACTATTATTGTAATGGAGTATATCTCTCTTTATGTTTAATAGTATATGCTGTATATATCTGGATGGTCTGTGTTGGGTGCATATATGTACTTACGATTATTATGTCTTGCTGAATCAAACCTTTTATGAAAACACAATGTCCTTCTATTTTTTTTTTTTTTTTTGACAAGCAGAGTGGACAGTGAGAGAGACAGAAAGAAAGGTCTTCCTTTTCCATTGGTTTACCTCTCAATGGCCGTTGTGGCCAGCATGCTGCGACCGGCACACCGCGCTGATCTGAAGCCAGGAGCCAGGTGCTTCTCCTGGTCTCCCATGCGGGTGCAGGGGCCAAGGACGTGGGCCATCCTCCACTGCACTCCTGGGCCACAGCAGAGAGCTGGCCTGGAAGAGGGGCAACCGGGACAGAATCCAGCACCCGACCGGGACTAGAACCCGGTGTGCCAGCGCCACAGGCAGAGGATTAGCCTAGTGAGCCGCGGTGCCGGCCTCCTTCTATATTTTTTAACTGTTTTGGATTTATAGTCTGTTTTATGTGATATCAGGATAACTATGCCTGAATGCTTTTAGTTTCCATTTGCCTGTTATATCTTTTCAAACTCTTTAATTTCAATTTGTGTGTATCGTTGTTAAGTGAGTTTCTTGTAGGCAAAAATATAGTGTGGTCATGGTTTCTTATCAATTCAGCCAACCTAAGTATTTTGGTTGCTGAATTTAATCCATTTAAATACAAGGTTACTATTGATAGATAATAACTAAGACCTGTCATTTTATTGATTGGATAATGATTCTACCTGCACTGATAGTGAATTGGTAGTGTTATGTATATTCATGATGTTTACTTCTAAAGCAGGATGCCCTTCAGAATTTCTTCTAAAACTGGTGTGGATGTGGTGAATTCTCTCAGTTTTTGCTCTGGAAAATACTTTATTTCTCCTTTATTGGTTGGAAGTGTTTTGTTTTTAACACCTTGAATATATCATCCCACTCTCTTCTGGCCTGTAAGGTTTCTGCTGAGAAGTCTGATGTTAATCTAATTGGTTTTCCTTTATATGTCACTTGATGCTTTTCTCTTACTGCCTTTAGGATTCTGTCCTTGTCTTTGACTTTTGATAATTTGATGACAGTATGCCTTGGAGATCTTTTTTGGTTGAGTCTGTTTGGGGTTCTTTGAACTTCTTATATCTAGATATCCATATCTCTTTCAAGGCCTGGGAAATTTTCATCTAGAATTTTATTTAGCAGGTTCTCAATGCCTTTTTCCTTTTCTTCTCCTTCAGGAATATCTATGCTAAAATATTTGGTCATTTAAACATGGTACCCCATATTTCATGTAGATGTTCTTCATTCTTTTAAATTATTTTCTTTCTTTTTTATGTGATGGAGTTATTTAAAAATTTTTGCCTCGAGGTCAGAAATTCTTTGTTCCGCTTGGTCTGTTATTCTGCTCTTAAATCACTCAATTGTGTTTTTTATTTCACTGATTAAAGATTGCATCTCCAGAATTTCTATTTGGTTCTCCTTAGTGAATTCTTAGTAATATTTTTATTCATGTTACTCATTAATTTCCTCTTTTCTTTAATCTTTCTGTATTCTCTTGAATTTCTGTATTCTCTTGAGTTTCCTTACAGTCATTATTTTGAATTGTATATCTGTCTTTTCATAGATTACCTTCAGTTCAGAATCTAATTCTGGAGGACCATTGTGTTCTTTGGAGGCATCATGTTTGTGGGGAGCAACTTGGACTAAGCTAAGTTACTGGAACTAAGACTTATTCTATGCATCAGCTCTCCCACAATATGGCGCTGGGAGAGGAGTAAAAACAGCTTCTACACAGCTGCCTCCAGTTCAACCAATAAACTGTAGGACCTGCTCCTGATTGGAGGAGAGCAGCGTACTCGGCGTGTGGGTAGCAGAGTTGGGATTGGTGAAAGAGGACTATAAAGGAGGAGAGAGACAACATGCACCAGGAACATCTATCTGAAAGAACACCTGTGCAGCCCCCGAGAGAGCCGGCAGGCGGTGTGCCGCTCCCCCGCGGAAGTGGGGAAAGTGGCTAGGGGGAACCGCCCTTCCACGGAGGTGGAAGGGACTGTAGCCAACCCGGGAAGAACCAGCAGCAAACCCGGGGAGGGCCGAGCAGGCAAAAGAACAGCTCAGGGTCCTGTGTCGTTCCTCCGCGAAGACGGGGAGCGACACATGTTAACTTGCTTCTTCATGTCTCCTGTGTCTCTGCATTGACATCTATCCATCTGGTGTATTTGTCCCCTCTTCTTTATGGGGTAGGTTTTATTGGAAAGGAGTTTATGGTTTAGCTGCAATGCATGGTATCACTTGGTCTGTTGCTTTGGTTTTGGTTCTAAGTGAGCCTAGGAGTGTAGTCTCTGAGTGATTTCTTTTGTCTTAGTGTCAGCTATGTCTATAAGTGACACATTGGACTAGTCTGCTGCAGTTCATAGGGATAGAAGTGTGACTGAGATGAAAATGGTCTCCTTGGGTGTATGTCTTTGGCCCGCAGAGAGTTTGATGTCAGTCTTCCTGGTGAATGTGATAGCCAGGGCCTTCTACTTGGTGCTGAGAGTGACAAAAGGATGGCTGCCCCCTTGTCCTACTAAGAAGCCTGAGTGATGATGCTGGGGCTTGTGAAACCAATTGCTGTGGCTCTAGGACTATGTGATACTGAAGAACACTTCCTTAGATCCTACTAGAAGAATCCAACTGTGGCTTACAATACCAACATCCCTGGTATTGGGACTACAGGAAATGAAATGATCCAAGTTCCAGTCCTACAAGGTGACTAGAAGGTATACAGATTTTACTGTGGAGAGTATGAGTCCAGAGATCTAGAATGCAGGTATGTTCTTCCCTATGTCCACTAGGTAGATTCCAGTGGGAAATTTAGAATGAACTCTTCTGGTCCTCGTTTTGCAGGATATAGTGGGTCATTACCCAGATCTCCCAGGGTGGGAGTAGGTTTTTGTATGGGCTGCTTCTGGTGTTAGGACCCAGCAGCTTAGGCAAATCCTTCTGTTCTTGTAGAGTGAGTGATCGTAGCTCTAGGCTAATGTTCATTGTAGGATGCAGGGGATCTGTCCTTTGCCCCATGCATTGTCCTGGCTTTAACTGTGATGTTAGTATGGGAGTAGAGGTGTGCTGCAAAAAAAAAAGCTTTTTGCTGCCAAGTACAGTGCTCTGTGTGGTTGGGGGAAGGGAGGAAGGGAAAGTAATGTGGCTTCCCTGCTCCAAACCTACCAGTTGCTGAGACTGGAGTCAGCTCCCCAGGCTGAAGTAAAAATCAGTGGGTGACTATGGCATTCCCTCTCAGCTAAAACTGCAAGCAGCAGGGTGCATGGCAATTTCTTTCTTCCATGGCTATCTGCAGTGGTCTCTCTCTTTTCTCCTCCTGTCCCACAGAGTCGTTTGTTTGTTTGTTTGTTTGTTTTCTCCATTGCTGAAAATTTCTGTCAGTCAGATCCCTGGAAACTTAGTCCTTCCTTTGTTCTTTTTATATGCCAGAGCAGCTGAAGTTAGTATGGCTAAACCCTATTCAGCCACCTTGGATCTCTTGTTTTATAAAATTTTAGCTCCCACATATATAGGAACATGTGACATTTGTCTTTTTGTGCCTGGCTTTTTCATTCAACGTGATATCCTACAGTTGCAATCATTTTGATGCAAATGATAGAATTTTATTCTTTTTATAGCTGTATAATATTCCATTGTGTGTGTGTGTGTATGTGCATACCACATTTTCTTTATCAGTGTATATGATTATGGACATCTTCGTTGATCCATATTTTGGCTATTGGGAACAGTGCTTCTATAAACTTGGTAAAGCAGGTATCTCTTTGATACAACGTGTTCATATCTTTTGGGTGTATGCCTACTGGTGGGATTGCTGGGTCATGTGGCAGGTCTGTTTGTAGTTTGTTTAAGAAATCAGCATACTATTTTCCACAGTATCTGCACTAATTTATACTCCTACCAACTATGTACAAGAGTTCTCCCTTCTCTTCATCCTCACCAACATTTGTTATTCTCTGTCTTTTGCATAATGGCCATTCTGTCAGTGTTGAGATAAGATCTCATTGTGGTTTTTAATTTTTGCCTTTCTTTGATGGCTAGTATAGTTGAGCTCTTTTTCATATATTTGTCAGTGATTTGTGTTGAGAGTTGTCTGTTGAGGTCCTTTGCATATTTCTTAACTGGCTTGGTTTTTTGTTGAATTTTTTGAATTGCTGATATTTTTTCAATATTAATCCTTTGTTGAATAGGTGATAAGTTTATTTTGGTGCAAAAAATTATATCCTTAAATTTTTATTAATAAATATTCATTTTCCATATACTTTTTAAAAATATTTTCTTGTTTATTTGAAAGGCTGTGTGACAGAGCTAGAGAGAGAGAGATCTCCCATCTGCTGGTTCACTCCCCAATTCCAGCTTCTTGCTAATGAGCACTCTGTGAGGTAGCAGATGATGGCTCAAGTAGTAAAGTCCTTGCCAGCCATCAGGGAGATCCAGATTGAGTTCTTTTTTTTATATTTATATTTTATTTTATTTAATGAACATAAATTTCCAAAGTACAGCTTATGGATTACAATAGCTTTCCCCCCCCATAACTTCCCTCCCACCCACAACACTCCCCTTTCCCTCTCCCTCTCCCCTTCCATTCACATCAAGATTAATTTTCAATGATCTTTATATACAGAAGATCAATTTAGCATATATTAAGTAAAGATTTCAACAGTTTGCACCCACATAAAAACACAAAGTGTAAAATACTATTTGAGTACTAGTTATAGCATTAATTAAACACCTAAGAGTAATTGTGTATTAATTACAGAGTTCAACCAATAGTTTTAAGTAGAACATAAAAAATACTAAAAGGGTAAAGTATTAAGTTCTTTTTTTTCTTTTTTTTTGTTTGTTATATATAGTTATTTTTTTATTTAATAAATGTGAATTTACAAAGTGCAACTTTTGTATTGTTGTGGCTTCCCCCTCCCCAACCTCTCTCCCTCCCGTGGCCCTCTCCTCTCCCTCTCCCACTCCCACTCCCATCCCGCCCTTCATCGAGTTTCATTTTCAATTACCGTCATATACTGAAGATCAACTTAGTATATACTAAGCAAGGATTTCAACAGGCTGCACTCACACAACTGCACAAGGTATAGGGTATTGTTCGACTAGTAGTGTTGTTTTTGAGTTTCATAGTTAAACACATTAAGGACAGAGATCCTATGTGGGGAGCATGTACCCAGTGACTCCCGTTGTTGATTTAACAATTGGCACTCTTATTTATGACGTCAGCAATCACCCGAGACTCTTGCTATGAGCTGTCTAGGCTATGGAAGCCCCTTGAGTTCACCGACTCTGAACTTGTTTAGTCAAGTCTGTATCCCAGTGGAGGTTCCTTCCTCCCTTCAGAGAAAGGCGCCTCTCTCCTTGATGGCCTGTTCCTTCTTCTGGGGTCTTGTTCACCAGGATCCTTTATTTAGATTGTTTTTTGCCACCATGTTATGGCTTTCCATGCCTGTGAGACTCTCATGGCCAGATTGAGTTCTGAATCCTGGCTTCAACCTGATCTGGCCTGGTTGTTGCAGATGTTTGGGAAGTGAGCCTTTTTCTGTGCCTTTCAGTTAAAAAGTTCATGGAAAATAGAATAAAAAGATACAGCCCATTTTCCATGGATTTTATTACATTGGTTGTGGTTATGGTAATGTGACTATGTCTATGTAATTTATCTAAACACTTGTGCTATTTACTTAAAATAGGTGAATTTTATTGTAAATAAATAGTAGCTCAATAGGTGATGAAAGCATTCAGCATATCTTTTCTGAAATAAATGACTTGAGTTTATATATTGAAGGAGCCTACAATGTATAAAGTCTACCCAGACAATTCCAGGAAATATTCTAGTAAATGGACTTTCTAGATAAAATATTCTCTTAGCCTCCAGGTAAGAAACATTAAATCATTTTTGAAAAGGGAAAACATAATTATGTTATTATCACATTTTTTGCTGGTAATGTAACACTGGTGAAATAGCTACAAGATACTCAAGGAAAAAAGGGATGAACTTAGAATTTCTACATGGTGTCAAATCTGTTTTTTTTTTTTTTTTAAATAAGCTTTGAGGAAAGATGAACGTATGCATCCTTCTAAGGGATTTAATACAGGACCAGGATCATGAAACAACGGATTTGCTGAAGCTTTGCAAGTATATAAATTTAAAAAATGTAAAAACAAGGATAAAATATTAATATATAGTCAAAGATCAAATATTAATGTATATTATATGCTCTAGCAAAGTTTAAGTAGCATGACTGAAAAAGAAGGAAATAGGAGACATACAAGGCCAAGCAAAATATATAAATGAGCACACAGGTAATAGGTAGGGTTGACTTATTTCACTTAAAGTTAGCAAAGTGAATTCCAGTTTCATTGAGATATAAGAGAAAACAATATTTGAAGAAAACAGATCAATAAACCTAAAGAAGTTATTTTAATAAAGAAGCAAACAAAAATTTCTACAAAAGAGTATAATGAATGAATTAGGGCTGGTGTTGTGGTACACTGGGTTAAGTCACAGCCCATGCCATGCATCCCATATGAGCACTGGTTTGAGTTCCACCTGCTCTATTTCTGATCCAACTCTCTGGGAAGGCAGTGGAAGTTGGCCCAAATGATGGGCCCCTGCCTCCCACGTGGGAAACCCTGATAAAGTTCCTGACTTCTGACTCCTGGCTTAGGCTTGTTACAGCCATAGCCATTGAGGCCATTTGGAGAGTGAACTAAGCTGGAAGATCTTTCTCCCTTTGATTCTTCCTCTTTATCTCTCTCTCTCTGTAACTCTGCCTTTTGAATAAAGAAGTCTTTTTAAATAGAAGACTACAGTGAATGAAATGGAAAATATAGTATAGATTGCTGCAGCAGTCTTGATCAGGCAGAAGAACCTGTGAACTTAGATAGATGAACTGAAATTATCCACTCAGAGGAACAAAAAGAACAGAGAATAAAAAGGATGAAGGAAGCCTATGGGATTTGTAGGACATCATGAAACATCAATATAGGCATCATGGAAATACTAAAAGTTGAGTAGAAAGAAAGGAGCACAAAGCTTATTTACAGAGATAATGGTTGAAAAATTCTCAGTTCTTGGGAGATAGATGGATATCCAGACACATAAAGCTCAGAGGTCCATCAGCAAGTTCAACCCACCCACAAAGTCTTCAGTAAGATACTTTATATTATAAAGCTATCAGAAATTAAAGACAGAAAATTTTGAAAGCAAGAGAAAAAGAGACTGAGGTACCAGTGATCTCTATAATACCATCAACACATTTCTCAACAGGAACCTTGTAGGCAGGAGAGAATGAAATTATATATTCAAGATTCTAAAAGAAAAAAATTGTCAAACAAGATCATTTCTGCATGGTAATTTTTCTAGATAAAACATGGATACAGAAAGTCTTTCCATACAAATAGAAGCTGAGGGAGTTCATCACCACTAGATCTGCTTTATAAGGAGTACTAAAGGAAGTTCTTCAAACAGAAATGGAGATTCTAATTAGTAACATAAAAACATAAAAATCGCTGGTAAAGGTAAGAATATACTCAAATCGGGATATTCTACTACTGAAATAATGATGTCACTTTTAACTCTAATATTTATAAAGGTTAAAAGAAAAATATATTTTAATATAACTACAATAATTTGTTAACAAGTCCACAGCATTAAAAGTTGTAAACTGTGGCATCCAAAAGCATAAAATAGGAAAGAGGAGTATCAGCGTAATTTCTGTGTGATTTAAAAGTTGTGATCATGGTAAGATAGATATAGAAAATGTCCTATGATTCAAAGCATACTACTGCAGACAGATACCAAATCACAAAGAAAAATAGCAATAGGGAATGAAAGGACCAAAGGAACTGCAGAAGAACTAGAAAACAGTGAACAAGAAAGCAACAAGATGTCCTTACGTAATAGATTAAATTTTCTAATAGAAATTAATGAAATTTTAAAAAATCCAAATATGAAATATGCTGCCTAGAAGAGTTTCTCCCAAGCCCTGAGGACACCTATAGGATGAAACTAAAGGAATAGAAAAGAGATTTTGGGGGCTGGTGCTGTGGAGTAGCAGGTAAAGACACCACCTGCAGTGCCATATGGGTGCCAGTTCGAGTCCTAGCAGCTCCTCTTCTGATTCAGCTCTCTGCCCCTGGCTCTTGGCTTCGATTGGCGCAGCTCTAGCCATTGTGGCCAATTGGAAAGTGAACCAGCAGATGGACGATCTCTCTCTCTCTCTACCTCTCCTTCTCTCTCTGTATAGCTATGATTTTCAAATAAATAAATATATCTTCAAATATTTCTGTTCAAATGGAAATCAAAGGAGAGTAGGTAGTCATACTTAAATCTGACAAAATAGAATTTAAGTAAAAAATTAATGAGACAAAAATGTAATTATATGACAAGGACATCAATTAATAAACAAAATATAACAATGGATCATGCTGATATTATTGCTGTCACAAATATTAACTAATTGAAGGGAGAAATCACAATATAGTAATAGATAGGGACATCAATATCTCAAATTTTTTTTTAAGATTTATTTATTTGAGAGGCAGAGTTATAGAGACACAGGGAGAGACAGAAATCTTCGTCCCATTTGACCACCCAAATGGCTGCAATGGCTGGGTCTGGGCCCACATGAGACCTGGATGACAGGGGCTCAAGCATTTGGTCCATCTTCTGGTTTCACAGGCACATTAGTTTCAGGAAGCTGGATCAGAAGTGGAGCAGCTGGTATCCAAATTGGTACTCAGAGGGATGCCAGTGTCACAGGTAGCAATTCAACCCTCTGTGCCATAGCTCTAGCCCTCAGTATTTCAGTTTAAATTTTTGATAGATCATCTAGACAAAAACAAAACAAAAACACTGAGGAAGTGTTGGATTTGAACTATGCTTTAAACCAAATGTTTCTAACAGAAACATCTAGAACATCTTATTCAGCATCAACAGAACACATATTCTTCTCAGGTACACATGGAATATTCTCCAGAACAGATCATATGTTAAACTATCAAACAAATCTTAACTAATTTAAGAAGGCTTAAATCATATCACTTATTTTTCCCAGCCACAATGGTATGAAACTGGAAATGAGTAGAAGGAGGAAAACTGTAAAATTACCAAGTATGTGGAAATTTCATAATAAACACCTGAGCAAAATGAAATTGGACATACAACTTGTCAAAACTTATGTGAAGGGAAGATTTAATGACAGATGACTACATTAAGGAGGAGGGAGGGTGGGAGGACAGTATTATTATATTCTTAGAATCATATCAGATTGCATGAAATCTGCTATCTGTATATTAATGAATATAAACATGTAACTATTTTACAAAAAATATATAAAGAAAACTGAAAGATATCAACCTACCTTTAACAGAAAAACAAACTAATCCCAGAGTTAGTAGAATGAAGGAAATAAAGAATAAGAGCAGAAATAAATAAAATACTAGAACAATTTTTTAAAAAATCAATTAAATTTAGAGTGGGTTTTTTTTTTTTTTTGGACAGGATTAAACAAACTTGGCAAACTTAACTAATAAGAAAAGACTCAAAATCAGAAATGAAAAAGGTGACTTTTAACACTGATAGTACAGAAAATACAGAAGATTATAAGAGTACTATAAATAATTATACTCCAACAAATTGGACAACCTAGAATAAATGGATAAAAACCTAGCAAGACTGAATGATGAAAAAATACAAAATCTGCAGATCAATAATGGAAGAAATGGAATCAGTAATCAAATTCCTCCAGGGGGAAAAATAAAATCCAATACCAGATGCTTCACTGTGAAGCTCTACTAAACATTTCAAGAAGAATTTACACTAATCCTTGTCAGACTCTTCAAAAAATTTGAACAGGAGGGAACATTTCCAAGCATATTTTAGTAGGCTAGCATTACTCTGGTATCAATGACAGATAAGGACATTACAATAAAATTCCTAGCCAATATACCTGAGGAACAAATAAGCAAAAATCTTCACAAAATCCTTGCAAAAAAAAATTCAACAACATGCCAAATGGATTGTTCTACCATAATCAACAGCATTTATACCTGCAATGCAAGATGTCTTAGCATATGCAAATCAGAGTTGTGATACACACATTAGCAATGAGAAGGATAAAAATAGATGTAAATAGAGATAGGAAAAAATTTGACAGAATTCAACATCTTTGCATGATTAAAAAAAATCTCTGAACTTTTAATATAACAAAGGCCATATGTAAGAATCTCATACCTAACTTCATACTAAATGGTGAAAAAATGTAAGCTTTTCATCCAAGGCCAGGAATATTACAAGGGTGTCCACGCATCCCACCTCTATTCAACATAGTACTAGAAATACTAGCTATAGCATTTAGGCAAGGAAAACCAAAGACGTCTGAATGAGAAAATAAGAAGTAAAGTTGATATGTATGCAGATAACATAATTTATTATATAGAAAACTCTGAGTCCATAGAAAAAAATTGTTAAAACTAAAAGTGTGGTAAATGTGCTAGCTATAAAATCAACATAAAAATCAGTTGTATATTTGTATACTCTCTGAAAAAAATCTTATTTACAAACATAGAATGAATTTAACAAAGGAGGTAAAATATTTGCACACTGAATAATTACAAAATATTTATGAAAGAAGTTGAAGTGGACACAATTACATGGGAAGATATCCTGAGTTAATAGATTGGTATATGATGTTTATGTTTAAGTGTGCTACTAAAAGTAGATCTGTGGATTCAGCGCAATCCCTATCCAAAGTCAAATGGCTTTTCACAAAAATAGAAAAAATAATAGGAATTTTTTTATAGAAACAGACCTGAAATGGCTAAAGCAATCTTGAGAAAGAACAAAGTTGGAGCTCTTATGCATGGATGGAAACACAAAATATAAAGTACAGTTTGACAAGTTTTACAGTTAATTCTCATAGTATAACTCATTAAGCACAGTGGTTCTATATGAGGAGCAAGTGCACAATGACTCCTGTTGTTGATTTAACAGTTGACACTTATTTTTGACATCAGCGACCACCTGATGCTCTTGACATGAGCTGTCAAGGCCATGGAGGCCTTTTGAGTCCACAAACTCCATCGTTATTTAGACAGGGTCATATGCAAAGTGGGAGTCCTCTCCTCCCTTCAGAGAAAAGTACATCCTTCTTTGATGGCCCCTTCTTTCCACTGGGGTCTCATTCACAGAGAACCTTCATGTAGAACATTTTTTGCCACAGTATCTTGGCTTTCCATGCCTGAAATGCTTTCATGGGCTTTTCAGCCAGATTTGAATGCCTTAGGGGCTGATTCTGAGGTCAGAGTGCTGTTTAGGGCTTTTGTCATTCTATGAACTGCTGCGTGGACTGTTTCCCATGTTGGCACTTTCTCTCCTTTTTAATTCTATCTATTGTTATTACCAGACACTTGATTATAACACTTGTTTATAACACTTGTTTATAACACTTGGTATTTATGTGACCCCTTTGACACCTAATCCTATCTGTATGATCAATTCCATACTTAAGGTGATCACTTTAACATGTAAGATGGTATTAGTACCATCCAGCTTTATGGGATTTGTAGTCCCATGGCAAGTTTTTAGCTTTACCCTTAGGGGTAAGTTCATGTGAATGTGTGCTGAACTATCCAGCTCCTCCCTCTCATTCCCACTCCTATTTTTTACTGAGATCTATTTTCAGTTGACTTAATACTCCTATGATTAATTCAATGTTAAGAGTAACCAATGGTGGGCCGGCGCCATGGCTCACTTGATTATTCCTCCACCTGCTGCACTGGCATCCCACGTGGGTGCAGGGTTCTAGTCCCGGTTGCTCCTCTTCCATTCCAGCTGTCTGCTGTGGCCCGGGAGGGCAGTGGAGGATGGCCCAAGTGCTTGGGCCCCTGCACCTGCATGGGAGATCAGGAAGAAACACCTGGCTCCTTGCTTTGCATTGGCGCAGCACCAGCCATAGCAGCCATTTGGTAAGTGAACCAATGGAAGGAAGACCTTTCTCTCTGTCTCTCTCTCACACTGTCTATAACTCTACCTGTCAAATAAATAAATAAATAAATAAGAGTAACCAATGATATTAAGTAAAAACAAAAATAAATTTAAAATTGAAATAATAAAATGTTACTGAACAGTCAAGACAAGGGCTGTTCAAGTAGTTGCCTCTCATGATATCAGTTTCACTTCTACAGGCTACTTTTTAGGTGTTCTATTAGTTATCTCAGATCAGGAAGAACAAATGTTATTTGTCTCTTTGGAACTGGCTTATTTCACTAAATATAATGTTTTCCAGAATCATCCATTTTGTTGCAAATGGCTGGATTTCATTTCCTTTTTTTTTTTTTAACCACTGTGTAGTATTTCAAAGAGTACATTTCCTATAGTTTATTTATCCAGTCTTCCGTTGATGGGTGTTTAGGTTGGTTCCATGTCTTAACTGCAATAAACATGGAGGTGCCTATGACTCTTGTATTTGCTGATTTCATTTCCTTTGGGTAAATTCGGAGGAGTAGGATGGATGGGTTGTATGGTAGGGCTATATTCAGATTTCTGAGGTATCTCCATACTGTCTTGCATAGTAGCCTTACTAGTTGTATTCCCACCAACAGTGGATTAGGGTACCTTTTCCCCCACATTCTCGCAGGATTTGTTGTTTGTTGATTTCTGTATGAAAGCCATTTTAATTATGGTGAGGTGAAACCTCATTGTGGTTTTGACTTGCATATTCCTGATGGCTATTGAACGTGAGCATTTTTTCATGTGCTTGTAGGCCATTTTGATTTCCTCTTTTGAGACATATCTGTGTTAAGTCTTTTGCCCGTTGATTAACTGGGTTGTTTGTTTTGTTGTTGAGTTTGATCACTTTATACATTCTGTTTCTTTTTTTTTTCTTTTTTTTTTTTTACAGGCAGAGTGGACAGTGAGAGAGAGAGAGACAGAGAGAAAGGTCTTCCTTTGCCGTTGGTCACCCTCCAATGGCCGCCGCGGCCGGCGTGCTGCGGCTGGCACACCGCGCTGACCCGAAGGCAGGAGCCAGGTGCTTCTCCTGGTCTCCCATGGGGTGCAGGGCCCAAGCACTTGGGCCATCCTCCACTGCACTCCAGGGCCACAGCAGAGAGCTGGCCTGGAAGAGGGGCAACCGGGACAGAATCCGGCGCCCCGACCGGGACTAGAACCCGGTGTGTCGGTGCCACAAGGCGGAGGATTAGCCTAGTGAGCCGCGGCGCCGGCTACTTTCTGTTTCTTAATCCTTTATCAGCTGCATGGTTTGCAAATAATTTCTCCCATTCTGTTGGTTGCCTCTTTACTTTCCTGACAGTTTCTTTTGCTGTACAGAAGCTTCTCAATTTGACGTAATCCCACTTGTTCATCTTGGGTTTTATTGCCTGTGCCTGTAGGGTCTTTTCCAGGAACTCTGCCTATGTAATGTCTTGCAGGGTTTCCTCAATGTTCCCTAATCATTTTTATGGTATTGGGTCATAGATTTAGGTGTTTAACCCATTTTGAATGGATTTTTATGTAAGGTGTAAGGTAGGGGCCCTGCTTCCTATTTCTGTATGTGGAAATCCAGTTATCCCACCACCATTTGTTGAAGAGACTGTCCTTGCTTCAGGGATTGGTTTTAGTTGCTTGGTCAAATATCAGTTGGTTGTAGGAGCTTGGATTGACTTCTGGCATTTCTATTCTATTCCTTTGGACTCTACATTTGTTTTTGTTCCAATACCAGGCTGTTTTGATTATAACTGATGTGTAGTATGTCTTGAAATCTGGTATTTTGATGCCTCTGGCTTTGTTTTTGTTGTATAAGATTGCTTTAGCTATTCTAGGCCTCTTGTGTTCCCAAATGAATTTGAGCATCATTTTTTCTACATCTGAGAAGAATGTCTTTGGTATTGGGAGTGGTATTGCATTGATTCTGTAAATTATTTTCAGAGAGTCGACAATTTGATGATATTGATTCTTCTGATCTATGAACTTGGAAGTTTTTTCAAATTTTTTGTGTCTTCTATTTATTTAAAGTTTTGTAATTCTCATCATAGAGATCTTTGACCTCCTTGGTTAAATTTATTCCAAGGCATTTAAATTTTTTTGTAGCTATCATTAATGGGGCTGATATTAGAAGTTCTTTCTCAGCCATGGCATTGTCTGTGTATACAAAGGTTGTTGTTTTTCGTTTGTTGATGATATCATGCTGTTTTACCCAACTCTTCTGTGAGTTCCAGTAATCTCCTAGTGGAGTCTTTTGTGTCCCCTATATATATAATCATATCATCTGCAATTATGGATAATTTGACTTCATTCTTACTGATTTGAATCCCTTTTATTTCTTTTTCTTGCCTGATGGCTCTGGCTAAAACTTCCAGGACTATACTGAGTAGCAGTTGTGACAGTGAGCATTCTTGTCTGGTCCCAGAACTCAATTGGAATGCTTCCAACTTTTCCCCATTCAATAGGACCCTGACCATGTGTTTGTCATAAATTGCCTTGAAGAATGTTGCTTCCAGACCCAATTTGCTTAGAGTTTTCATAATGAAAGGATTTTGTATTTTATCAGATGTTTTCACTGCATCTGTTGAGACAATCATACAGTTTTTCTTCTTCAGTTTATTACTGTGATGTGTCACATTGATTGATTTGCTGATGTTGAACCATTCCTTCATACCAGGGATAAATCCCACTTGGTCTGGGTAAATGATCTCCCTGTTGTGTTGTTGAATTCGATTGGCCAGAATTTTGCTGAGTATTTTTGCTTCTATGTTCATCAGGGAAATTGGTATATAGTTTTCTTTCTCTGTTGCATCTTTTCTGGATTTAAGGATTAAGGTGATGCTAGCTTCATAGGAGGAATTTGGGAGGATTCCCTCTCTTTCAATTGTTTTGAATATCTTGAGAAGGATTGGAGTTATTTCTTCTATAAATGTCATATAGAATTCAGCAGTGAAGCCATCCGGTCCTGGGCTTTTCTTTGTTGTGAGGGCCTTTATTACTGATTCAATTTCCTTCTTGGTTTGGGTCTGTTTAGGTTTTCTATGTCTTCATGGCTTAATTAAGGCAGGATACATTTGTCCACAAATTTGTCCATTTCTTCTAGGTTTCCCAGTTTGTTGGCATACAGCTCTTTGTAGTAATTTCTGATGATTCTTTTTATTTCTCTGGTGTCAATTGTTAAATTTCCTTTTTCATATCTAATTTTATTTATTTGGGTCTTTTCCCTTTTTTTGATTAGTTGGGTCAATGGTATGTCAATTTTGTTTATTTTTTCAAAAAATCAGCTCTTTGTTTTGGTGATTTTTACTTTTTTGTTTCAATTTTGTTGATTTCATTTCTAATTTTAATTATTTATTTCCTTTTACTGGTTTTGGGTTTGGTTTGCAGTTTTTTTTTTTTTTTCCTAGATCCTTAAGGTGCACATATAGCTCATTTATTTGGTGCTTTTCTAGTTTCTTGATATAGGCACCAATTGCTATAAACTTTCCTCTTAACACTGCTTTTGCTGTATCTCAAAAATTTTGGTATGTTTATATTGTCATCTTCATTTGTTTTCAGAAATTTTTTGATTTCTCTTTTGATTTTTTCTGTGACCCACTGTTCATTCAGTAACATGCTGTTCATTCTCCATTTGTTTGCATATGATGTAGAGATTCTTGAGTTGTTGTTTTCCAGCTTCCTTGCTTGTGGTCTGAGAAGCTGCATGGTATGGTTTTGATTTTTTTGAATTTGCTGAGACTTGCTTTATGGCCTAGAATGTGATCAAGCCTATAGAAAGTTCTGTGTACTAGAGAGAAATATGTGTACTCTATGGCTGTAGGGTAGAAGATTCTATGAGATATGTGCTAGGTCTATTTGGTCTATGGTGTCGATTAACTCTGTTGTTTCCTTGTTGATTTTCTGTCTTGTTGATTTGTCTGTTGCTGAACGTAGTGTATTGAAGTCCCCCATTACTATTGTATTTGAGTCTATATCTCCCTTTAAATCCATTAACATTTCCTTTAAATAGTCAGGTGCCCTGTAGTTAGGTGCATATACATTTATAATAGTAACATCTTCCTGTTGAATTGATCCTTTGATCATTATTTAGTGTCCTTCTTTATCTCTCCTAATGATTTTTGTGTTAAAGTCTATTTTGTCTGATATTAGGATGGCCACACCAGCTCTTTTTTGGTTTCTGTTAGCATGGATTATCTTTTTCTATCCTTTCATTTTCAGTCAGTTAGCATCTTTGTTGGAAAGATGTGTTTCTTATAGGCAGAAAATATATGGGTTTTCTTTTTTATCCATTCAGCCAGTTATTTAACTGGGAAGTTGAGACTATTTACATTCAATGTGACTATTGTTAAGTATCGACTTTGCCCTGTCATGTTTCTGTAATTATTTCTGTTTATGTACTTTGGATTTCATTTGTTTTTTTTGTTTGTTTGTTTGTTTGTTTTTGCTGGGTAATTTTCTGCATTCATATACTTTTGTAGTGATGTTCCAGTTTCTGTGTGTAGAACATCTTTGAGCATCTTTTGTAGAGCTAGGCGAGTAGTTACAAATTCTTTCAATTTCTGTTTGTTGTGGAAGATCTTTACTTTTTTTTCATTCATAAATGAGAGTTTTGCAGGGTATAATATTCTGGGTTGACGGTTTTTTTTCTCTTAGGACTTGGAGTATGTCTCGCCATTCTCTCCTTGCCTGTAGGGTTTGTGATGAGAAGTCCAGGGTAATTTTAATTGGGTTTCCTCTAAATGTGATTTATCATTTCTTTCATGCAAATTTTAGGATCTTTTCTTTATGTGTTGCAGAGGAGAGCTTTTCCACTATGTTTCAAGGTGAAGAGCTTTTCTGGTCGTGTCTATTGGGAGTTTTGTGTACTTCCTGAATTTTTTCTCCAGAAGAAGGAAGTTCTCTTGTTATTTCATTAAGAAGGCCTTCTAATCCTTTCTCTGTTTTGATGCCTTCTGAAATTCTTTGGATCTATATGTTGCATTGTTTGATAGAATTTTGCAGCTCTCCAACCATGTTTTTCAGTTTCCTGATTTCTTCTTGTGTTTGGTCTCACTGTGTTAATTCCAGAAATTTGTCTTCTAGTTCTGATATTCTTCTGTTTCATTTATTCTATTATTGAGACTTTCCACTGTATTTTTTATTTGATCTACTGAATTCTTCGTATCTAGTATTTTATTCTGACTTCTCTTCAATATCTCAATTTCTTGGGAACACTTTTTATTTAGATTGTGAATTTGTTTCTGATTGCTTCTAAGTAATCTGATGGTTAATTTTCTGAATTCCATTTCTGGCATATCCTCAATCTCTTCTTCAGTTTCTGTTGTTCAAGAGGAGATGTAGTGTTCCTTTCTGGGGCTCATATTGTCTTCCTTAGTCTTATTAAAGTTTTTCCCTTTGTTTTTTGGCATTTCCGGTTGCATTAATTTTTAATATGTGTCTTGGTGTTTGTGGTGAGATTTCCCTCTGCTATGAGTTGCTGTGTGTCTGTGCATTGTTAGTGGAAACATGCAGCCCTGCTTCTGAAAGTCCTGATCACTTCTTGATGGTGATGCATCCAGATAGCAGAGCACTGGTACTCTAAGCCTCACCTACTTGGGCCAGGCTCTGGTGTCTGAAACGAGCTAGAGATTTCAATGTTTAGAACTTCTCTCCATGTACAGTTGCTCTGGTAGTGGTGGGGAAATTACTTTGAAATGTTGTGATCCTCGTATCCTGGGTGGGGTGGGGGGTGTTGTGAAGTAGCCCCCTGTAATTGATGACCGTGTGCTTGGGAGGCAAATGTGGTAGCACCCTGTTTATATTCAGAGATATAAACAGACAATATGGCTTCTCCCAGCTCACTGCAAGTCCGGTTGCGGAGAGGGGGAGATGTGGATGGGCAGGAGTGTGCCCCACTTCTCCGTCCATTCACCTGTTCTTCCCCCTTGGAACTTCACACACTTCACCTGGCTCTCCTGCAGCTGCTAACTGCAGCTCCGTGGACTTGCGACCTCGCATCTCACCTGGTCTGCTGGGGGATGGGAAGGGTGTGGCGTCAGTATGCCCCTTCAGCTTTGCCACTGCACCTCTGCTGTGCCTCTGTGACTCTTTGCTCCCTCTGAGTGGCCATGCTCAGTCTCTGCTGAACTCCTGGGCTTCTCCTTGGGAAACTCTTGAGGCTCTGTAGCCAGTCTGTATCCCCTTTCCTTAATTAACTATCTGTTCCCCCCCCCCCCCCGGGACTCAGAACATCCTCTTGCTATCTTGGCTCTGCCTCCCCATCCTTTCATAATGATGACTGTATTTTTTAAAAGGTTTATTTATTTATATATTTGAAAGAGTGAAAGTGAGAGAGAGAGAGAGAGAGTGAGAGAGAGGTCTTTTATCTGTTGGTTCACTCCCCAGCTGGTCGCAATGGCAGAACTGCACTGATGCAGAGCCAGAAGCCTCCTCCAAGTCTCACACAGGTGAAGGGGCCAAGAACTTGGGCCATCTTCTACTGCTTTCCCAGGCCATAACAAAGAGCTAGATTGTAAATGGAGCAGCCGGGACGCAAACCTGCACCCACATGGGATGCCGGCACTGCAAGTGGCAGCTTTATCCACTGTGCCACACCACCGGCCCCTGACTGTCTTTCTGTGTTTCTTTATGTAGCACATCCTTAAGGGTCTTTAGTAATGCTGGACAAGTGGTAACAAATTCTTTGAATTTCTGTTTGTTATGGAAGATCTTTATTTCACCTTCATTCACAAATGAGAGCTTTCCTGGGTACAATATTCTGGGTTGACAGTTTCTTTCTTTTAAGACTTGGACTGTGTCTCTCCATTTCTCCTAGCCTGTAGATTTTCTGATGAGAAGTCAGCTGTGAGTCTAATTGGAGATCCTCTGAAAGTAGTCTGACATTTCTCTTGTGTGCTTTTTAGAATCTTCATGTTTTGCTGTTGAAAGTTTGAGTACAATGTTCAGTGGTGAAGATCTTTTCTTGTCACTTCTTGTAGGAATTCTATGTTCTTCATGTATTTGGATGTCTTTCTTTCTCCAGATGAGGGATGTTTTCTGTAATTATTTTACCTAATAGACCTTTTAATCTATTCTCTCTTTCCACACCTTCAGGAACTCCTAAGACCCATATGTCGGGTCATTTGATAGTATCCCATAAATCTTAACATTTTTTAACTTTTCTAACTTCTTTTTTTTTTAGCCTGAGATATTTTCAAAGATTTGACTTCTAGCTCAGATATTCTTTCTCTGCCTCCCCAAGTCTGTTGTTAAGCTTTTCAGCTGTATCTTTTATTTGACCTTTTGAATTCTTCATTTATAATATTTCATTTTGGTTTCTCTTAAAAATCTAAATTTTATGGGAAAATTTTTCTTCCATATCATATATGTATTTCCTGAACTCATGAATTTGCTTCTCATTGCTTCTGAGTAATCTTGTGATCAATCTTTTGAATTCATTTTCAAGCATTTTATCAATCTCTTCATCGCATTTCAATATTGCAGTATTGTGTTCCTTTGTGGAAGTCATGTTGTCTTCCTTATTCTTTTTTTTTTAATTTCTGCATTAGTTTTAGGCATTTGTGGAGATATTTGTTGGTTTTTTCCTCTGATGCCTTTTATCTTTGATTACCTCTGTAGCTTAGTGGAGTGTCTACTCTTTCAGTGAATATCCAGTGACATGTGCTAGGTTTGGCCAGGGAGCTCTAGTCAGTGCTCCAGGGTGGGATAAATATCCAAGGTGACACCTAAGTTTGGTGTGGTAAATCTGTTGCAGCAGAGGGAAGGTATGATCACCTCTCTTGGCATAATCACACCCTCACCTCTTCTCTTCCATGGTGATCAATGCATTCGGTTAGCCCATAGTTGATGCAGTACTCCCCTACACTATAGCATGAACCACAGAAAGGATCTGTGCACTCCATAGTGTAAGCACAGATCACACTGCAGTGACCCCCACCCCAGCAGTCTGGGAACTCTGAGCCTCTGATGCCACACGAAGTGATTACCCAAAGACCCAGCTACACCCTGCATCCTATTATACAGTCACAGAGTTCCAACCATCTCAGTGCACAAGGCTCTCACAGTTATGGGGTACAGAGGATCCACTCCACCACACTAGCCTGTCCAATCCATGGAGGAAGCAGAGACATTTCCAGTGCTAGCTGCCTGTGGGTGCTCCACCTGGTGGTTTGAGCCCAGAGCCTGTTTATGTTCAGAGGCTGAGAGCACCTCACAACCCTACATGGGTGCTCAGCCCCCATCAATCCTCCTAGCCAGACTCAAAGTCAGTGGGAAACATGGATTTTTCCCTCTGGCAAAATCCCCTGATCACACACATGTACAACAGCCACCACAACCACAACTGCTGTCAAAATGGTGCCTCATCGCCGCCAGTTGCCAGGCATGCACACAAGAGACTGCAGTTGCTACTGCTGTCAAAAGCGCACTTTCTTGACACTAGTTTTTGGGCATGCACTGGAGCCTTCACAGCTGCCACTGATGTTAAAATTGTACCTTCTCACTGATGGTTGCTGGGAATCTTTGTGAGGACATGAGAAGAAAGAAATTTGCCCTTTTTTTGCTGGGTTAGGCGGGTACCCTGTCCCCCATTACAGTTTCTGGCCACATTCAAAGACTTGCTCCACCAGACTCTCCCTCTAGCATATTACCAGTGGCACAGGCTGCTGCAGTCTGCTCTCCCCTTGGTCTCCAAAGCTGGCACTTCCTCCAGCTCTCAGCTGCAGGGATTGTGTCTTGTGTCTGTGTTCATTGCTGTGGGTCTACACCTTCCTTGATAATTCGTGGTATTCTTCCTCCTTCTGTAGAATTTCCACTGCAGATTTCTCTCCAATTCTATCCTGGGAATGTACTTCCTCCACTTTTTTTGTTACTATTTTCCCCTTGCCTGAATCAGTACGTCATTTCCCTGTTTGGCCATCTTGGAACTATACACACACACACACACACACACACACCCTATATATATGTATATATACCATATATATATATATATATATATATATCCTATATCTATCTATCTATCTATCTATCTATCTATATATTTTTTTTGACAGGCAGAGTTAGAGAGACAGAGAGAAAGGTCTTCCCAATCCGAAGCCAGGAGCCAGGTGCCTCCTCCTGGTCTCCCATGCAGGTGCAGGGCCCAAGCACTTGGGCCATCCTCCACTGCCTTCCTGGGCCACAGCAGAGAGCTGGACTGGAAGAGGAGCAACTGGGACAGAATCCGGTGCCCCAACCAGGACTAGAACCCAGAGTACTGGTGCCGCAGGTGGAGAATTAGCCTAGTGTGCTGTAGCGGTGACCAGAACCCTATATATATTTTTAAAAAGATTTATTTATTTGAAAGGCAGAACGGTCAAATGAGAGATAAATGCTGAAAAAACAGGAGAGCGAGATCTTTCATCTGTTCATTCACTCCCCAGTACCCACAAGGGCCCATGCTGGACCAAACTGAAACCAGGAACCTGGAAACTCTATCCATGTCTCCCACATGGGTAGTAGAGACCCAAGTACTTGGGCTGTGATCCACTGCATTCCAAGGGTGCATTACTGGGAAGCTGGAATCAAAGCAGAGTGACTGGGACCCAAACCAGCACTCCGATATGGGATGCATCTGTCCCAGGAGGCAGCCCAAGCTACTGCAGCATAACGCCTGCCCCTACTCTGTTTTTTAATCTTCTTTTTCTTCTGTGTATACATCTGTTAGTTCACTAATTCTTTGTGTCATTTAATTTTAGTGATTAAATTACATTTCTTTTTTTTTTTTTTTTTTTTTTTTGTTTTTGACAGGCAGAGTGGACAGTGAGAGAGAGAGACAGAGAGAAAGGTCTTCCTTTGCCGTTGGTTCACCCTCCAATGGCCGCCGCGGCCGGTGTGCTGCGGCCGGCGCACCGCACTGATCCGATGGCAGGAGCCAGGAGCCAGGTGCTTCTCCTGGTCTCCCATGGGGTGCAGGGCCCAAGCACCTGGGCCATCCTCCACTGTACTCCCTGGCCACAGCAGAGAGCTGGCCTGGAAGAGGGGCAACCGGGACAGAATCCGGCACCCCGACCGGGACTAGAACCCGGTGTGCCGGCGCCGCTAGGCGGAGGATTAGCCTAGTGAGCCACGGCGCCGGCCGTGATTAAATTACATTTCTAAATACTCTCTTTTGGGGGCCATATTATAGCGTAGTGTGCTAAGCCTCTGCCTGTAGTGCTGCCATTCCATATAGTACCAGTTCTAGTCCTGGCTGCTCTTCTTCTGATCCAGCTCTCTACTCAAGGCCTGAGAAACGGTGGAAGATGGCCCAAGTGCTTGGGCCTCCATACCTACCTGGGAGACCCAGAAGAAGCTCCTAGCTCCTTACTTTGGATCAGCTCAGCTCCAGCCATTGTAGCCATTTGAGGAGTGAACCAGCAGTTAGAAGATCTTTTTGTCTCTCCTCTCTCTCTGTAACTCTACCTCTCAAATAAATAAATAAAATCTCTTAAAATAAAAGTTCTCTTTTATTCTTCTTACCTAATAATTTTTATTGGTTCATATTAAATTCTTGTTTTCATTATTACATAATTTATTTCTTTAAACATTTTATGCTTGGGTGACAGTGTTATGGTGCAGTAGGTTAATTGCCACTTGCAACACCAGCATCCCAAATAATAGTGTTGGTTCAAATCCCAGCTGCTCTGCTTCTGATCCAACTCCTTGCTAGTGTAACCTGGGAGGCAGCAGATGATGATTCAAGTACTTGGGTTCTTGCTACGTACAGAGAAACCTGGATGGAATTCTGGACTCCTGGCTTGGCCTGGCCCATCCTCAGCCGTTCTGGCCATTTGGGAAGTGAACCAACAGGTGGAAGATCTCTTTCTCTCTGTCCTGCTTTCTATCACTCTGTCTTTTGATTAAATAAAACTTTAAAAGTAAGTATTTTAGGCTAAAATGTTTTATGTTCAGACTTTAAGAATTCAATTTACTGAAATCCCTGAAGATCTAATTTTTTAAAAAAGAAATTTTCTTGTGTTTTTGATGGTTTTGTGAATTCATATTTGTTTGATTTTAATTTATGATAATCCTTGGAAATTTTTATCAGAAAAACTTTAATGCAAATATGAATATTTGTTTCTAAGTTGGAGACACTATAAACTTGGGTGACTTTTATCTTTTAACTTACTCCAAAGTCTTGAGTTTAGACTCTGAACTTAGATGAATCAGAAGCTTGACCACCTTTGCATTGAGAGTTATTTAGGGCTTAGTCTCCTGAGAATGACAGACCTTGGAGTAGCTTTATCTTTTTGCTTTCCTCTCCTTATTTGCTGTCTATTCAGGAATTCTTAACTCTGGTTTGTATCAAGGGATTTTGTTTGGTTGGGTCTTTATGGTTAAGGATGTCATACCCTTAGATATTTCTCTACTTGTTTTCAGTCCTGTGATAATCTTTAAAGTACATTTTATAAACAAAGCAGTGGGAACTCCTTTTGTTATTTTTCGTTCTCCATGCTGCTATGTGTCTGTGTCAGTTATTCCATTTTATTGATAATATCTATCATTACTTCTCACCTAGAAAGAAGAGCACATTGCAGTGTATCCCCCTTAATTTACTACTTTTCAATTTCTTTTTTTTATTTAGTAAATATAAATTTCCGAAGTACAGTTTATGGATTACAATGGCTTCCCCCCCCCCATAATTTCCCTCCGACTTGCACCCCTCCCATCTCCTGCTCCCTCTCCCATTCCATTCACATCAAGATTCATTTTCAATTATCTTTATATACAGAAGATCGATTTAGTGTATATTAAGTAAAGATTTCATCAGTTTGCACCTACATGGAAACACAAAGTG
This sequence comes from Oryctolagus cuniculus, assembly GCF_964237555.1. Lineage (NCBI taxonomy): Eukaryota > Metazoa > Chordata > Mammalia > Lagomorpha > Leporidae > Oryctolagus > Oryctolagus cuniculus. The sequence continues at coordinate 139,536,499 of NC_091433.1, forward strand.
TAAAATACTGTTTCAGTACTAGTTATAGCATTAATTCACATTGAACAACACATTAAGGACAGAGATCCTAAATTGACATTCTTGTTTATGGCATCACTAATCACCCTAGGCTCTTGTCATGAGTTGCCAAGGCTATGGAAGCCTTTTGAGTTCGCCGACTCTGATCATAGTTAGAATGGAATGGAGAGGGAGCAGGAGATGGTAGGGTTGCAGGCGGGAGGGAAGTTATTGGAGGAAAAAGCCATTGTAATCCATAAGCTGTACTTTGGAAATTTATATTCATTAAATAAAAGTGAAAAAAGTGAAAAAAATAATATTTACAAGGCTCTTTAAAAACAGATTCATTGACTTATTCATTTATTTATTTGCAAGGCAGAGTTACAGAGAGAAAGATAGATCTTCCCGCTCACCAATTTACTAGTTCACTCCCCAAATGGCTGCAACAACCTAGGCTGAGCAAGGCCATAGCCAGGAGCCTGGAAATTCATGCAGGTCTCCCAGGCAGGTGGCAGGACCCTAGGCATCTGGGTGGGTCATCGTGCACTGCCTTCCCTCACACATTAGCAGGAAGCTGAATCACAAGCAGAGCAGCAAGTGCTCAAACTGGTGCTCTGATTTGGGATGCCAGTGTTGGAAGCTGCGGCTTAACCCTCTGCACCACAACTCTAGCCGTATTCCAAGATTTGATTTCTTAACTTTTACCTAAGAAACACAAAACTATATAATTGTACAATTCATTCATTGGTCTTATTCTATATTTTCAGTACACCCATACGTTTCTCTTATAAAACACAATCAAGTGAAAATTATGATAAACTTATTTTCTAAGCTATCATTTCACCACCTTCAACAGTGTCTACTTGAGGTTATGCTCATGAAAAATTACACTGAAGACCTCCACAGGGCTGTGCCACAGCTCCTTCTGAGTGCAGTAACATTTCACATATACAAGATCATAACAGGCCAGTTTGAAAATGTTTTTCCCATTGGAAAAATGAACGGTATTATATAAATACATTAAATAAACAGGTTTCTCCTTTTATATAGTTTTTTTTTTCAAAACTAATATCTATGCAACATTTCTTTGCTCCTTCTAGGCACCAGAGATTTGAAAAGGCATTCCTGCTAGCTGTTGACATTGGTGCACGTGACCTGTTTATGGTGAGTCCTCAAAGATGATTTTGTCCTTTAGTTCTAAAGCTGAGTAAGTTGTCAGCCTCTGTGACCATTAAAAAGGATTAGTGTCATTTGCAGCCTTAGACACATGGTGCGGAAGCATTATCCCATCTTGGCTTGAAGCTTTGCCTTCGTGGAACTAGTCAATAGCCATCTAGTATCTTTTGACTGGTTGACATTTGGCTTGCCAGGGTCCAAAGGATCTTTTATGTTTTCTAAGAATTTATAATTCTTGAACTTTTCTCCTCATGTTCCTTCTTGTGAGAATTTGACACCTTTCTGTCTAATACGCTTAAATGTCTTTCTAATCTGTTCTGAAGAAATGCAGCTTCAGAAATCAACATAGGGCAAACAGAGAGCCCCATAGACTTTGGATGTGCTCAGACCTTCCCTTAGATTTTAGTAAGAAGGAACAAATTACAAATGTCTTCACTTAAAGCAAACCACAGTGCAAAGTGGATCTAAGAGGTTCTAAAGGAACACACATTATAGTTCTCCCATATATTAACTGGAGAACCAGTACCTTACAGATCTGTGTATTCTGTATCAGCTTCTTGTTTGCTGAGATCTTCCACAGAATGGCACAGTGATGTCAGATGAATAAAAGCAGGATCCTTTCCTGATTTTCCAGCATATTCTGCTCCACAGGATTTCTGCTGTTATCAAAGAAACACTGGAACAAAAGCTTCTTAAATGCAAGAAAACTGTAAAGGCTGTATGTTCTCCACAATGAAGTAGATTTTTTTTTAAAAAAGACTTAATTATTTGAAAGTCGCAGCAAGAGAAAGAGAGAGAGAGACAGTGTTTTATCTGCTGGTTCACTCTCCAGACTGCTAAAGCTTCCCAGGACAGTGATATTATTGTTTTGACCTGGGGTCTGCAAATTTTTTCTGTAAAGGAGCAAGTAGCAGATATTTTAGATTTCACAAGCCATTCAGTCCCTTGTGCAGTGCTCAGCTCTGCCACTGCAGAACAAATGCCGTCATAGGCAATACATAAACAAATAGTTTGATAATGTTCAAGAAAACATTTTCATATGAGTATGAATATAAATATGAAATAATAGAATTTTTAAGTGTGAAGTAGTACAGTTCTTGTTGTTTTTTTTTTCCCAAATATCAAAACTGAAAAAAAGTACTGTGAATCTAAATCAGATCTGGCCACAGTCTGCTGACTCCTTATTTAGCATTACTTCCTAGGCTGTAGTGTGGAGAAAATATTGAAAAGAGACAAGTCTTTTAGGTAGAATATAAAGTACATAAAAAAGTGGGTCCTTCCAGCCACATTCCCTCAGGTACAGGACCTCATACTGAACTTTTCTGTCAGTAATCTCTTTAATGAAATGAACAGAGTCCCATTATCACAACTGCTCTTCATCACATAGATTCACATACATAGCAGACCAATCATGTTCCCTGAAATGTAAGTTAGTACTGTCTCTCAACCCTCTAATTCTAAGGATTTTCTTCAAATTCTTTGCATGAAGCCTTAGACAAAGAAGAGTTTAAGCACCAGTAAGATGACTGTTACTAGCAGTTTTGTTTCATCATAATCATTGTCAGCAGTTTATTCCTCCTGTGTGCGTGGCAATGTAAAATGGGGACTACACTCTGCCTTTTAGCACAATTGAAACATATAGTACAGGAAATAACTAGATTTGGAGTGTTAATGCAACCTATGAAAAGATTTAGAAACAACACACAAACTTAACATTACAGTATATGTTTTCCTAGGGAAGGCTTGAGAGAGGATACTTTTTATGTGCTCTCAAGAATTTTCTAAATGGTTCCAGTAGTACTTTCTTTCTGCTGTTAGGTTTAAAAAAAAAATAACTACTGCAGAGTATTATGGACTGCCTTACTTTGTACATGGCTATAGAGGCACCTGAGCCACGACAGACTGTGATGGAACTGGCTGACAGTTCAGTGACACATTGATAATGTTCGTTGGCACTTATTTCTTTTATATCCAAATATGTTATACTGAAACCTTGTTTGCTGGCAGTTTCACTAAGCAGCTGGATGTAATCTGTATTTGAAATACTAAAGAGACTTCTTTTCAATAAGTTGATCTTTTCCCCAGGAGAATTCCTCAAGGAGTGCCAAGTACATCCTAAAGAATATCCTATCACAGATTTGTTAAAGAAATGTGCTTCTCTGAAGAAATATTTGGCAAGAAATTTCTCAGCAGCATTTCTTTTGGCTTGCTTTTTGACATCTTCTTTCCAGTTTCCATAAATGACTCTAGCCTGCTAGTTGTGGTATATTATTTCTTATGAGCAGGTTCTGCCTCCTGGAAAAGGGTGTATTCAGGAAGTCTCCATACTTGATGAATGGCCAATTCTGGTAATGACCAATGGGATTAAACTGGTGCTATTGTTGCTTAGAAGGTTCCAGAACTCCAAAGCAAATGCTTGCATTCATATATATATATATGAATATACTATTTTATATATCTATTAGAAACAACACACATCTTTTTATATAAAGATTAATTGGTTAGTTAATTAATTTGAAAGAGCTATAGGAAAAGACAGAAAGAAAGAGAAAGAGGTATCTTTCATGTGCTGGTTAACTTCCAAAATGGCCTCAATGGCCAGGGCTGGGCCATGGCGAATCCAGGAACCAGAATCTTCATTCAGGTCTCCCATGTAGGTGCAGAACCCCAAGTACTTGTACCATATTCCTCTGCTTTCCTAGGCACATTAGCAGGGAGCTGGATTGGAAGTGGAGCAGCCAGGACTTGAACCAGTGACCTTATGGCATGCCAGTTCTGCAGATGGTGGCCTAACCTGCTGCGCAACAGCACTAGCTCCTATGTTTTTATATTTGAGAGACAGAGCTCTCATCTGCAGTTTACTCTCTAAATGCCACGGTGAGTAAGGGTGTGAAGCCAGGAACTGGGAACATAATCCAGGTCTCCATATAGGTGGCCCGACCCTAATGACCTGCATAATCACTAGTGCCTCTTAAAGTCTACATTGGCAGGAAGCTGGACTCAGGAGCTGGAGCTGAACCCAGGGACTCCAGTGTGTGATGTTGCCATACTAACCCAGGTTCTACCTGTTAAGCCAAATGCTCACCCTTGGCTTTCAAAATATTTATGGAAGCCTCCGTAGCTCTGTGCTTTGGCAGATTGTTCTACCTTCACCTGTGAAGTTTTTGTTACCAGTGGTTACTCTGAAGGTGAAAGTGGGCATGCATATTTTCACATAGAATCTTTTACTTTCTTAAGTCAGAATGTTCTTGGTTCTCACCATATTCATACAGCATGAGTTGTTTCTCTTGGCCTAGCTGTAGCCATCTAAATGTTCATCCGTGTATCACAATGACTGTTCTTTGGTCACGGGAAGAAGGAATTGCTAGGCAGGATGAGAGGTGTTACACAGTAACATCCTTCCCTGGGTCCTCATTCCCAAGACCAGTGTTCTACTGCTGCCTTCTGACTGCCACCCTCCTTCCTTGCATCCCTATTGCCTCATATTGATTGATTTTTAAAAAAAATCTAGACTATTGATTCAATTCTAGGCTCTCTGTTTTTAGTTGTATGATTTTTAAAATTTTTATTCATATAAAGAAAGCAGGTTCTTGAATTCTATATGAATAGCTCTAAGAAGATAACCATACTTCCTCCCTCCCTCTCTCTGTATCAATACCCTGCTTCCTTCCTTTTTTTCTTTAATTTTTGCAAAATCATAATTTCAGTTTGCTCTATAAACACAGGCTTAATTCACCAGTAACCATAATAATAAGTAAAAGGTAGGAAGACCATGGTTCCACATGAGTATAACCATAATAATACATAAAAAGTACGAAGACCACATTTCCACAAGAGCTAAAAACAAGTCATATCACAAGATATCCATTTTATTGCTATATATTTTTGTATTTTATATTAATTGCCACATTAAGATAAAAACATATAATATTTGTCTTTTGGGGACTGGCTTATTTAAGCATAATGGTTTCCAGTCACATCCATTTTGTTGTAAAAACAGGATTTTGTTCTGTTTTATGCGTTAGTATCCCATGGTATATATATATGTCACATTTTCTTTTTCCAGTCATCATTTGTTGGACATTTGGGCTGATTGCATATCTTAGCTATTGTACAGTCAGCTGCAAGAAACATGAGAATACAGATAACTCTTTCATACATTTATTTAATTTCATTTGGCTAAAACCCAGGAGTGAGAGGCTGGATTGTATGATAACTCAGAACGTCCTAACTGTATTCTATAATGTTTGTACTAGTTTCCATTCCCTCCAACAGGGTATTAGGGTACCTTTTCCCCCCATCCTTACCAGCATTTATTGTTTTTGATTTTAGGGTAATAGCCATTCTAAACTGGGGTGAGGTGGAACCTCATTGTAGTCTTGATTTGCATTTCCCTGATGGCTAGTGATCCTGAGAAATTTTTTCTGTGTGTCTTGGCCATTTGAATTTCATCCTTTGAAAATGCCTGTTCATGTCCTTTGCCCATTACTTAACTGGATTGTTTGTTTTGTTGTTGATGAATTTCTTGAGCTCTTAATGGATCCTAGATATTAATCCTTTATCATCTGGGTAGTTTGCAAATATTGTCTCCCATTCTGTTGGTTCCTCTTCACTTTGTTAAGTGTTTTCTTGGCTTTGCAGAAAACTTCTTAGCTTGGTATAATCCCATTTGTCTATTTTGGGTTTGATTGCCTATGCTTCTGGGGTCTTTGCCTATGCCAGTGTATTGAAGAGTTTCCCTCATGCTTTGCTCTAGTATTTTAATGGTATTAGGTCATAGCTTTAGCTCCTTGATCCATTTAGAGTTGATTTTTTATAAGGTATAAGGTAGGGATTGTGTTCCACTCTTCTGCATGTGTAGATCTAATTTTTCCTGGCACAATTTGTTGAAGAGACTATCTTTCCTCCAGGGATTGATTTTAACTTGTCTATCAAAGATTAGTTGGTTGTAGATGCATGGATTAATTTCTGGGGTTTCTGTTCTGTTTTATTGGTCTACATATCTATTTTGGTACCAGCATCAGAATGTTAAGATTATAAGTGCCCTGTAATATATTTTGAAATCTATTGTGTATTGTGGTGCTTCTAGCTTTGTTTTGTTGTTTAAAATTCCTGTAACTATTCAGGGTCTCTTGTGTCTCCATATACAATTTTTTTAAAAGATTGATTTATTTATTTCAAAGGTGGAGTTACAGAGAGGCAGAGACAGACAGAGACAGAGAGAGAGATTTTTCATCTGCTGGTTCACTCCCCAAGTGGTTGCTATGACCAGAGTCGTGCTCATCCGAGGCCAGGACCCAGGAGCTTCCTCCAGGTCTCTCACAGGGTGCAGGGCCCTAAGGACTTGAGCCATCTCTACTACTTTCCCAGGCCACAGCAGAGAGCTGGATTGGAAGTGAAGCAGCCAGGTCTTGAACCAGCACCCATATGTGATACTAGCACTGCAAAATGGTGGGCTTTACCTGCTATTCCACAGCACCGGCCCCCTCCATATGAATTTTAGCATTTTTTCTGTGTCTGGGAAGAATGTCATTGATATTTTGATTGGGATTGCATTGATCTTTACATTGCTTTCAGTACTATAGACAGTTATATTAATTCTTCCAATCCCAAACATGGAAAGTTTTTCCATTTTTGTGTCTTCTATTTATTTTTTTTATGTGTTGTAAATTTCATTGTAGAGATCTTTTACACCCCTGGTTTATTTATTCCGAGGTATTTAAATTTTTTGTAGCTATTGTGTATGGTATTGATATTACAAGTTCCTTCTCAGCTGTGGCATTATTAGTATACATAAAGGCTATTGATTTTTATGTGTTGATTTTATATCCTACGACTTTACCAAACTCTCTTATGAGTTCCAGTAGTCTCTTAGTAGAATCTTTTGGTCCCCCCTATGTAGGATAATGCCATCTTCAAACTAGGATAGTTTGAGTTCTTCCTTTCCAATTTGTATCCCATAGATTCCTTTTTCTTTTCTAATGGCTTGGCTAAAATTATAGCACTATACTGAATAGCAGTAGTGCAAGTGGGCAACCTTGCCTGGTTCCAGTTCTTAGTGGAAATGCTTCCAATTTTCCACTATTCACTATGATGCTGGCTTTGGGTTTGTCATAAATTGCCTTAGTTTTGTTGATTAATATTACTTCTATATACAGTTTGCTTAAGGTTTTTGTCATGAAAAAGATGTTGAGTTTTATCAAATGCTTTCTCTGCATCGATTGAAATAATCATGTGGTTTTTATTTCTTCAGTTTATTAAATGTGACTATGGCCTTGTCTGAATAAGATCAGAGTTGGCGAACTCAAGAGGCTTCCATAGCCTTGGCAGCTCATGACAAGAGCCTCAGGTGATCACTGACATCATAAATAAGAGTGTCAGTTGTTAAATCAACAACAGGATTCACTGTGCGCACTATACTCGCGCCATTTTAGGATCTCTGTCCTTAATAGTGTTTGTACTATGC